>NC_064818.1:62558153-62598346 GCF_023721935.1 Panthera uncia | reverse complement strand
CCTTTCTCCTTTCTCCTTTCTCCTTTCTCCTTTCTCCTTTCTCCTTTCTCCTTTCCTTTCCTTTCCTTTCCTTTCCTTTCCTTTCCTTTATTCTCTGTTCTTCTTTGTGAGAACATTTAAGTTCCACTCTCAACAAATTTCACTTATATAATGCAGTGTCATGGACTGTAGTCATGTTGTACATTACATCCTCAAACTTTATTCATCTTATAACTGAAACTTGGTATCCTTTTACCATCCCTGTCTCCCCCACAACCCCTGGCAACCCCCCATTATTATTATTGCCACCATTATTAAGCACAATAATTGGTCTTACTGTACACAAATAAGCATCAAACCCCACAGTTACAAGTAAAATGTATAAATGTGCTAGGCAACAGTGCTTTGTGGTCAGCTGCAGTGATGTGCTTGTGCCAGGTGTCTGGTCAGTGACAGGACCGTTAAAACCAGCACGTCTGCAGACATTTAGCCTTGTTTGGCTTCAGCTTTTGAGAATGTACCGGGGCCACAAAGTAAAAGCAGCAATGATTCTTTATAATCTGTGACTGCAGATCTGGAGGTACTCCTAGACTCCCAGGAAAAGGAGCGAGCCTATCAGCAAATAAAAGTTGTTGGAAACATTGCAGTTTGACTTTAAAGTTTTATTTTCTTGTTGCAGTTGCTTTCCTACAGGTAGGGAAAAAAAACAGGCAGGGTAAGAGGAGCTGGTTAGCCACAGGAGACTTTGCGGAAGCAAATGATTCTGTTTTGTCCCTGTCTCTTTCTGTGAATTGATAAGAGGGGACCCATCACTTGACACAACAGCTCCTGCCTTTAGATGTGGTATAAAAGATCTTAAAAGAAAACTGCTATTATCGATTTGGGGCTATGAGCACATGGAAAGTTGCAACTGGATGCAGGGTAATTATTTTGTCTCCCGTTGACATTCACCATTA
Organism: Panthera uncia; assembly: GCF_023721935.1. Lineage (NCBI taxonomy): Eukaryota > Metazoa > Chordata > Mammalia > Carnivora > Felidae > Panthera > Panthera uncia. The sequence goes on along the minus strand of NC_064818.1, from coordinate 62,597,411 downwards.
GCCGAGCAGATAGGTCTGCATGCTAGCTTTCACAATGTGTTTCTGGGATGCCAGCCTTCTCCTGGGAATAAGAAGAGCTAGTCACGTCAAGGAAGGAACTCAGGGCGGCAGGCAAGGTGGGAGGTGAGCAGCGTGCAGCTGCCTGCTAATAATTTGCAAAAACTCAGCAGTTAACTGCTGAGATTTCTAGTTGGAAGGTTTTTAGGGAGCTTGTTTTCTTTTTCAGCCTGAGGACTGTGGCCTTGTCAGAAGAGGTCACCTGTGGATCCCATCAGACCTTCAGTGTGGGAAGTAGAGAGCCACCATCCCCAGATGAGCTCTAGCATTTAACTGAAATGATGGTCAGGATGTCACCCACTGCCCGTATACAGATTGCACTGATGGGAAGCGTCCAAGTGTGTGTCCCCTGTCTCTTTGGGGGAAATCGTAAAACCCTTATGAGGACATTTCTGCTTCCAGAGAGAAGAAAGCAGGGTTTAATGTTGTGAGCATAGACTCTGAATTTCAGACCATGTATCAATCAGAGAAAACTTACTGACAGTGATAATAGGGCCGTTAGGAGACTCCTTTTCTTAAGAAGAAGAGAGACTAAGCTAGCTATGCTTCAGAGTCTTTGAGCTGAGAAAATGAGTTCAAATAAGAAAGAGCTCTGGGAATGCCCTTAGGACAGTGATTAATTTGCTTATTTCAAAGAGCTCACATACTGTTATATCCTCCCTCCCTTTCTCCCTCCCTCCTCTCATTTCCTTCCTTCTTTCATTCAACTTTTGACTATCTGTTATAGCTCAGGTAACAGAATAATTATTTTCTATTTAGTATGGCTCTCTGCAAGATTACACTAAATAATATACGCCTCCAAGGCACTTTAAATAGACTTTTATTTTACTTTTTATTTTATTTTACCTACACATATGGTTTCAGGCACCCTTCCTAAAGTGAGGTACATCTGCATTTTCCTCTCACCCTGGTTCAATATACAGAGAATGGTCGCTCTGTGCCATACAGGCCACTGCATCGGTTCAATCACATGGTTTGTTCCTAGTTCACAGGACAGTAGGACGTAGTTTTGCTCATTTCAAATGAAAAAATTAATTAGATCACTCAGCAATGTAAATCACCATTCAAATGACCCAACTAAAGCAAGCAGCTTACTTGGCATCTGCCTGATAAGTCTTGAAAGTCTAATATACTGTCAGTGAGATTGTCACTAGCTGAGCCCACAGAAAGACACATATGCCATGTGTAGGACTTATTTGCAAGTCTGAGCTAATAACATACAGCATCTTTGCCAGAGTTAAGCCCGGCCTTCGTCAAATAAAGGTTTCATTATAGTTTTTATTTGAAGCGGGAATTTCACTGTCAGGTTGTATAAATAAACATAGACATATTCCAAGGCTTGTGGTGTTTAAATCCTGTGGATGTTAATAGTCTGTGGGCTCAGCTGAGTTTCTTGAAGACACATATGAAGTCATTCATGTTGGTGTTCCTTTTCCTCTTTCCCCATGTTTTAGGTCTGTGATGGGATCAAACAAGGAACCAGATCTTGTGCATCTCGAGGCCAGAACTATAGATGGTCGTAAGTAATTCAACTCCTCCATGATGTTATCAACCTACCATGAGCCGAGTCTATGTTTTAGGGAAATCACAGTGGCAATAACCCAAGTCCTTCATAATCCAGAATTGTCTTAATCACTTCCGGCGTCTCTCATCCAATCAAGGTGTTTTTCTTTCCCGGTTATGGGAAAGTTCCCCAGTATCTTACTTCTGAAGTTTTTGTAGTTATTGTCATTATTATGTTATTGCTGCTGTTTTGTTTTCATTTGTTTTTCCAGTTTCCTTATTTTATCAGATACCACCTAGGCAATATTTCAATGTTTTGTCTGGGAAGTCACAAAGCACCTGGAAATGACAGGGACAAGAGAACCATTCTGTGTGTCCCTCATCATAAACATGTTGAAGGACACACCGATCAAGTTCGTTTGCTGGCGTATTGGTAATGTTTAGCAACCCAGTTAGGCAGGCTGCAAGGAGGGACTATGCTTTGTGTAGAGACTGGGGCTTTGAGTACATGAAACCGAAAAAGAAAATTGCAGTCCAGGATCCACACCCATATCTCAACGACTCAAAAGTTCACTCACTAGTTATGAAAAATTAATATCTTGAAAAAGCTGCTTAAGTTCTTTATGCCTCAGCTTCTTCATCTGTAAATGAAATAAGTTAATAATAATGATTCTTGGGGCACCTGGGTGGCTCAGTCGGTTAAGTGTCTAACTTCGGCTCAGGCCGTGATCTCATGGTTGGTGGGTTTGAGCCCCGCATCGGCCTCTGTGCTGACAGCACAGAGCCTGGAGCACGCTTCAGATTCTGTCTCCCTCTCTCTCTGTCCCTCCCCCGCTTACACCCTCTCTCTCTCTCTCTTTCAAAAATAAATAAACATTAAAAAAATATTTAAAAAATGATAACAATTCTTGTACTAGCTAACATTCATTAAGCACGTACCCTGTACCAGGAACTATGCTAATCACTGCATATATTTTATCACAAGTAATCTCCACAAGAACTTGTAGGTTATTATCCTAATTTTACAGACGAGGAAACCAAGGCATAGCTGGTTTAAGTAATATATTTAAACAGCAATAACCTAAGTTTCCTCTCCCTTCTTTGGTCCAGAGGATCTCCAGAAGGTCTAAGGAGTGGAGGAGTACCACCAGGCCTACGATAGGGCACCACAGGTTAAAGGGATCAAAGAAGGAGAAAAGAAGAAGAAGAACAGGTGAAGTAAGAAAGGATGGGGGGAAGAAAGAAGTCAGTCTCAAGTGGAGAGAAGAAAAGGCAAACTGATATCCGCAGTTACTGCAGAGCAATGAGGTTGCCCAGCCCAGAGCCAGAGGGTGATGATCTAAGTATTGAGACCTACCCCTCGCAATTCAAAAACTTCATCATCACTGTCTCCTGTACCTGTCCACTTGCCCTTAGCTCGTCTGAACACAAAAGCGGAAGGTAGCTGTACTTCACTGGCTTACAGCTAAAAGAAGCGGGTCACCCCTGCACTCCAGACTCTCTAGAAACCACACCTACTTCATCACTGTGCACACAGCATGAGCTTTTTCATCTCCAGCGGTTCCACTTCCCCTTTGGGGAATCAATATATTCCTTGGCAGAATCAGCGGGGGCACAGTTCAGGGTCCAAGCTATCACCTTCCTCCTTTATAAATTCAGGCAGGACTGCCACATGTAATATGTCCAGCACTATGCCTGACACAGAATGAACTCAGCAGTTTAGAGCTTTCTTCCTATCTCTTCAGTGGGCTCTCTCTGGTCACGACCCCCGCCCCCCCTCCCCCATTGCTCTAGAACTGATGAGGTTGTCTTGGATGGCAAGGTCCAGTTTTTACTACACAAGAGCCAGAATAATCTTTCCCTCAGGTAGAATTATTCAGGACACCTGACCTTGACCTATAGTTCCAGTGTAATCTGGAACCTGCCCATTTCTTTAGCTTGTCTCCCTGTGTCTTCTCTTCACTCCTTGTCTGCAGGCCTGTGGGCTTGCTGTGAGTTCTTGGAATGTGCAGGGTCCTATGTGTCACCACAAGGCTCTGAGACCCGCTGGTTCCTCTGCTTGGAATATCTACTTCCCTTCTGCCTTCCCTGACCCATTCATTGTAATTAATCAGTATGGATGTTTCAGATGTAAATATTTCTTTTTTTTTAACTTTTTAGTTTGAAATAATTTTAGGCTCACATAAAAGTTGCAAAAACTAGTACAGAGAGTTGCCCTGCACCTTGCACCTGGCTTCCCTCAAAGATGAGCACCAGTGTAACCACAGAATAATATCAAAACTTCCAGTCTAAACCAGTGTCTTATTTTATTTGCTTTCGTTCAAAACTCTTCTTTGTCTTTATTGTGCTCATCTCAGCTTGACGTTACTCAATCTATTTACATTCCTTTTCCATGATTATTTGATTACAGTATCTTTCCTTTACTAGTCTTGACGTTCTAAGAGTGAAGGGGCCGTGTGTATCTTTGTTCAATATTGTGTGTTCAGCACATGCCTCAGTGTCAACATGTAGATAGAGCTTAATACATATTTGTTGAATGAATGAATACACACAGTTGACCCATTGTCAGGGTTACCAAGTCACTTACTAAGTTGTCGGAAAATTTTAGGGCATTGCATCTCAAGCTTGGACATAACCTGACCCAACTAGGGATCTTGTTAAAACGTGGATGCTGATTCAATACGGGCCCAAAAGACTGCATTCCTAATAAGCTCCCAGGCGAAGCCAATGCTGCTGGTCAGTGAAACATGTTTAGAGTAACAAAGTCCCATAACGAAAACCTAGTGAAAGAGCTTTAGGGTCTGTCTCCCATGACTGCACCTCTTGTTTAGAAAGCCACAGATGGAATTGGTAACATCCCAGATTGCTTTAATTTTCAAGCTTTTGGGGATAATACTGCTTCTGGCTTGTGGCATCTAATGCACATAACCCCCTATCCTGAAAACAATAAGGCTGTCTCTTTCCCTGATCTGCACGTTTTCTTTCACCCAACATTATTCCTATGCTCCCTGCAGCCATGAAGGTTGATAATGCCAGGCTGTCATCTCAGGCTCAGCTTTCACATGGCATGAAATAGATCAGTTCTAATTTTATTTATTTTATTTTACTTTTTTTTTGCAAAGGCAGCATCTTCAGAAACTACCCAAGAGTGAAAATTCAATAAAGGGATTTAATTTGAAAAGTTATCCCTGTCAAAACAAAACAGGAAAAAAGAAATTACCCACCAATTGAAATAAAGGATCTAAGCATAATGCCTGACCTGACTGGGTATAAAAAAATGAGATTTTCTCAATATCATATTCAGTCTCTCTCTCTCTCTCTCGCTCTCGCTCTCGCTCTCGCTCTTGCTCTCGCTCTCTTTCTCTCTCTCTCTCTTTCTCTCTCTCTCTCTGTCTTCCCCCCACCCCTTTTGCACTCTTTCTCTCTCTCTTCCTCTTCCTCAAGGTACCTACTTCAGGTTAAAGAAACAGAGTAGGAAAGACCACAGAGAGATCAGAGTAGTAAGGTATTATTAACAAATACAGTGGAGAGTGTATTTATTATTTATTTATTTATTTTTATGGAGAGTATATTTATGAAACTCAGGTTCCAGGCTGGTCAGTGGCTCTAGAAATTCCAATGTCTGATGTTACCTCTCTCCTTATTCTCTGATGGAGATCCTTCTTGTTTTTCTGTGCCTTCAATGTTATTTAGGACACAATTTAAGTATGTGGAACCCATTGTTTATATTCCAGGTCATGCGTCTTGTAGGCTATATACCAAATCAATACGATATTTTTTACTCTGAATAAGTACTTTCTTTCTGATGTTAATGGATTCACAAATTTTGTAGTTTTGACACAGGAAAAATCCTATACTAGCTTATGTGTCTCCTCCCCACAGGGAGGCTTACAAATACTTATCTGGGCTTGATATTCAAAGTTTGGTTTTAGTCTCATTTCAAATTTCCCTAGGTTACATTTTATAATTTATTTCTGTTTCAACTGAAGTCTCCACAGTTGAGGACAAGTAAGCTCTGGAAAGCATTTGCTCTGTTATTGTCTATGACTAGCATAGACATTTCTGCCACTGGGCTCTAGAATCTAGATGTCTTACGGTTTACACTGTGACAACGTTGCTACTATTCCTTGCCTTACCTCTCTACCTTGTGAGGCAACCTCAATTACAATCAATCACAGGAATTATTACTGGAAAATTTTTAATGTATTTATTGGATGTGGCATTTGTTATTGGCCCTTGCATCTAACTCCGTACAAATTGACAGGTCCTCACCCCAGGTATAAAGATTTTGCTGTTTAAATATCTCGTGTGTGTGTGTGTGTGTGTGTGTGTGAGAGAGAGAGAGAGAGAGAGAGACAGACAGACAGACAGAGCCAGAGAGCCAGAGAGAGAGAGAGAATGTGCTTTCACACATGCATTATATGCACACAGTGCACTAAAATAATAAAAATGAAACCTATATTCTACTGATTCACCTAATATAAATGCATTTGTGAATGTAATGCATGGGGTTAGAAAATGTTAACTAAACCATTGGATTGAAAGCTTTGTGAAAAGCCACATCCTATTTTATTTTGGTTCTGTGTACAAAACAAAGCTCAGAGACTGACCCATCTGTTGACTTAATAAATGTCCTTATCTGTATAAGCATGTCTTCTTTTTTTATTCTACATTATTTATTTATTTATTTATTTATTTTTATTATATGAAAATTATTGTCAAATTAGTTTCCATACAACACTCAGTGCTCATCCCAAAAGATGCCCTCTTCAATGTCCATCACCTCCCCTCCCCTCCCTCCCACCCCCCATCAACCCTCAGTTGGTTCTCCGTTTTTAAGAGTCTCTTATACTTTGGCTCTCTCTCCCACTCTAACCTCTTTTTTTTCTTTTTTTTCCTTCCCCTCCCCCATGGGTTTCTGTTAAGTTTCTCAGCATCCACATAAGAGTGAAAACATATGGTATCTGTCTTTCTCTGTATGGCTTATTTCACTTAACATAACACTCTCCAGTTCCATCCACGTTAAGCACGTCTTCTTAAAGAAGGGCTTTAAGGGCCTGCAGAGTCCTGGAGGGTCAGCAGAGGCCTGGAGGGCTAATGGGGGCATGTGAGAACCTGTCCAACTCCCTGTAATTGTATGCCGTGTGTTTGTCTATGTGATTTTGGAAGAAAAGAACAGAACTGTTACCAGAATTCTTCACACAGCAATTATGCAGGGATGCATAGTTCCATTTTCATACACATCTGCAAACATGACCTTGGAAGAAAACCTGTAATACCAAGTTTAAACTTTATTGCTCCTCCCTTTCACTTCTGAAATGAACAGCCTCGCCAGTGACATGAGTGTTTCCGTACTGGTGGTGATCCGTGCTGCCATGGACAGGGGACAGGGGACAATTACTGGGCTCGTTGTCTATTTGCATGAGTAAGTAACCTTGTAACAACTTGCATAAGGACTCATCTCTTTCACTGGGGAAAAACAACCTTGGCCCTTCAACCAACTGTGAAAATGCCCAAAAACTCTTGCTGAAATGAACCACAGACCAGCATTTTACAAGGTGAAATAAAAATCAAAGGAGACTCACAACTTTATATAACCACCATACCACAAATTCTGGTCGTTGGTGAGAACTGGACATCCCCTTTCCATTTCCTATTCTCCAGCGCTCCAGTTGATTTCCATATTGAATAGCATGCCTAGAAGTGTCTGGAGAGAGGAAGCATGGCCGCAATGCTCTGGGGCCGTGATGGAGACCTCAGTTCTCATCAGTCCTCAGGATGTTATCTGCGGGGCGCTTTCAGTTCTTCCTATAAAAATAGATGACTTTTATAACAACAAAAGTAGCAGCCATGACAATAAAAAAAAAAAGGATAAGCCGCACTCAGGTGCATCAAGTGAAAAGTAAAACCCACTTCCTGACCTCCCTTCCCATTCCCCAGAGGTGGTAATTTTTTTTTTTTAATATTTACCCTGCATTTTTTCAGAAATCGTTTGGGCCCATACCGGTGAATACGTACGCGCATACACATACATACACACTCAGAAATGTTCACGTTGTAAAACCGTTATGCCAAATTTACTGTTGGCGAATACCATAGCCAGTTAAATTTTTCCACATCGGCACATATAAATGTAGTCACTTCATGACTGATCACTACAAAAAACCCTACCGTGCAGGCAGCTGTAAGCTAGTTTGCCGTTCTCTCACTGATAGACGTGTAGGTATTTGGCCCTTTCAAGCGGTGCCAATACATTTATCCACATGCACACACGTTACTTACTTGGTTAGTAAGCACTCACCCTTGTGCAGGCAGCAAGCACTGCTGAAAAGAGAAATTTAATAACTGCAAGCAGATCCCTGGGTCTGCAAGTATATACATTTAGCATTTCAGCAGACCTTGTTACGTTGTCCCCTGAGGTGCTTGTGTCGTGCACACTCACTCACTATGAGGATGCCTGCCTGTGTTTGTAAGCCCTCAGTAGTCCAGGGCATTATCAGAGATCTTTCAATAATAACCCATCTGATGAGCAAAGAGCCATGCCCTATTGTCTTAATTTGCATCGATTTAATTATGAATGAGATCAAGATTATTTATTTATTCATTCATTTATTTATTGGCTATTTGTATTTCCTCATCAAGGAACCTTCAAAAGATACCAAATCTCTTTAACGTTCTAGGGAAGATTCACACTTTGGCGTGTGTATATAAATCTAAAAAAGGATCAGCCTCGCCACCCTCCCTCCAGCTGAGGTCCCAATACTAGCACACCAACTGGCATTATTAGATGCCATGTTTTATAATCTTCATTTACCTTCTTTTCCTGTCCCCACAGAAGGCGTCAGGCATTAGGCTGCATGGCGGCACCTTGCCGTTGGCTTTTTTTCCTGGCTGTTTCGTTCTGATCCCATTGTTCGTACTGCAAAAGCCACTTCATTTCAACTACTTGTGATTTCAGCTCGGCCTCTCTGAGTTAGTAGCCTTAAAGACAGCCCTGAAAACTAACCAGAAAAGCGTGAAACGTGATAACACAGGCTTCCCCACACAGCAGTGAACACCTGACAGTGACACACAGCCACAGGCTCAGCTGGGCAGCTTTCAAAGTGTGCTCTTTGTACCAGCTATGTGTTACTTCCCCTGTGTCCTGTATGCCCAGCCGCAGTGGGAAGGTCTGTGCCCTGACTTCCCATCCTCGGGAGGAGAGGACAGAGGTACACAAGAGAAACCTATTATCCCTAGGCTTTAACTCTACGACAGAGGTCTGGGTTTCTACTGGGTGTTTAGGATCCCCCAGGACACAGCAGCACTAGTCCATATAATGTGTGACAATTTCCGGCCATCTGGAAAATTCCTGATGCTTCTGACTCCTGCTTTAAAAAAAAAAAAAAAAAAAAAAAAAAGAAGTGTTCTAAAGATCTTGGCACTAACTCCTACATTCTCTTTCTTTGTCCTCTATGTTCTCGAGCAACAATGGTGCTGGTGTCATGGATTATATTCCTATCATTGGACAGGCACTAAGGCACTTCCTGCTAATCTTTCGCTGCACCCTTACATCAATTCTCGGAAATAGGCTCTGTTGTTATCGTTCTCATTTTAACTTTGAGGAAAACAAGGCTTTCAAGGATTAAATGTTTTCACCATTGCCTCAGGGCTAGAATATGAAGCCAGGTTTGCTTAACCTCGGACATACTATTCCTTCATTCAACAGATATCATTGGACCTGAATGCTGTGCCAGGTGCTGTCCCAGACGCAAAGGAGAGATGGAAGGGAACGTAGCAAAAGCCTCACTCTCCTCGACTTTACCTTGTAGTTAGGGGAGATGTCATATTTGAGTGAATAGTGAAATAGTCTCTATCCCCAAAAATCTGCTGGCCAGGTGGGCATAACACGTCCACAGTTCTGTGTGATGCAAAGTAAAATAAATGCTGTCACAGGACAATTTCTGGCACAAAGTAGACCATCTGTGGAGAGGTATAAATTTGGGTGACCCTCACCTGTGGGCTCCCAGCACCTGATCCTTCCTGGGATGCACTCACCATACCGCATTATAGTAGGCAAGTTATTTTTTTTTTTTTTTGCATTTCTATTAAATTATTAAGTCTCTATGTTCTGTCTCATGGCCCTATTTCCTAGTCCTGTACTTTGCAAAAAAAAAAGGTATGATCTCAGAACTTTTCCTGGAGTAGTCATGACCTCATGAGGACAACATTTAGAAAGTTATACTGGACCGAAATCAAGAGATTTCATAGAAGAAAGCAATGCCACAATCTTGTTATGCCAAGGGAGAACATTTAATCTAAGTTTATAATTTTCATGGAAATTTTTTGAACTCTGCATAGTATTTTCAGGGGCCATGGCTAGAGTCTCATTTTTGCAGATGCCAATTTCTGACTGGTACATGCCACAGAGGGCGCTCGAATCCTGATGGTACTGAAGGTTATATGAGCACAAGCATGTGGGCTCGACGGGTGTGTGTGTGTATGTGTGTGTGTGTGTGTGTGTGTGTGTGTGTGTGTGTTAAGTGGGAACATTTAAGACGAAAGTTCTCAAACAAATAATGGAACAATATAAAGGACAAAAGAAAGATTTATATGCAGATGCATGGGCTTTAAAAACTTCCCTGTTTTAAGGTTGAAAATTAATGTAGTTTAGGGTTTTAAAGTGCTCATGACTGACTGCCTACAGAGTTTATGGCTTTGTCTAAAATGAAACTTTTGTAATATTAAGGTATACAAAAGGATTTGGTGCTAAATATTTTTTGAATAATAGAATCACTGGTAGAGTTCTAGAGATCTGTGATGTTTTTCTTGCTGTGTCATTTACTAGCATGTGAGCTTAGACAAATCTCGTCTCTAAGTCTGGAGTTCTTCATCTGTAAAAAGTACCTCTTTCTGGATTTTTTTTTTTTTTACAAAATTTAAAAAAGAAAAAGCATGCGATCCACTTAGCATGGTTCCTGACCCAGAAAAGAGGTCACTGTGGTAATTCTGGAGGTTAATGCTGCTGCTGCTATCATTGGAGAGATTCTGGGAAAGGAGAGGTCAGCCTGAGCCTCAGGCAAAACCCCACAGATGAAAGCCCAGCAAGTATTTGGGCAGGGTAACAGGCAAGGAAAAGGAAATTCAAACCCGAGTAACTGTCTGAATGGACAAAGGTGTCAGCCAGGAATGAACGTGCTGTTTAGAAATAGCAGAAGTCCTGAAAATGTAGACTTAACCAGCAATATCACGGAGCTTCATTTCTTCAGGCAGGGGTGGGAGGAGACAGGTTTCAATGGGTAAAGTATAGTGAAGACCTGTCAGATCTTAAAGTAATAGTCTGATTCTTAATGTCCTTTTTTAGTTCTAAAGTTCTCTCTTTTTTTTTTTTTCTTTTTAATGTTTATTTTTGAGAGAATGAGACAGAGTGGAGCAGGGGAGGAGCAGAGAGAGAGGGAGACACGGAATCTGAAGCAGGCTCCAGGCTCTGAGCTGTCAGCACAGAGCCCGATGGGGGGGGGGGGGGCTGGAACCCACAGACCGTGAGATCATGACCTGAGCCGAAGTTGGATGCTTAACCAACTGAGCCACTCAGGTGCCCTATAGTTCTAAAGTTCTAATAATCTTCATTACAAAGAGAAAAAGTCTGAAACCTGGCTTGGTAAGTGACCTTCTCAGAGTCATGCAGCATGCTGGAGATAGAGCTAGGACCTAGAACATCATTCCCAACAGGAGGAAGCATTTGCAAAGCAATATGGCTGCGGGCTGGCAGGCCCTGTGTGCTGGGCACCCAGCCAACTCTCATGTCCTCTTCATACCCCTGGTTATTTTCCATTTCTGCCCACTGCCCACTGACTCACACAAATACCTATTAATTATACAAGGAGAATACTTTTCATGGTGCTTTGAAAAATACTTTAAAAAATCTTTAATTGAAACCAAACATCAAATATGAAGAAAGATGTGTCAGGTAGAGATGTCTGGAGTACTTTACAGTTGAGACACAGTGGATGGTAGTGGTGATTCAAGAGAGAGGGCTTCAGTAGCAATCACTGCTCCTGTTATTGGAGCACGGTCTAGCCCAGCCCTAGACTGAACACGTTTCATGACTGAAGTCTTTGGGCATCACAACCACTGGCAAGATGGCCCCCATGTTTTCCATTTTACAGATCAGCGTGCAGAGAGGTGAAGTGGTTGCTTACGTTTACAAAACTAGCAGGCCTTGAACCTGCATTTAAAGCCCTGTTCCTCTGCTCAAAGCCTGGCCTTCGAAAGGCAGCCTTTGTCTACATCACAGATTCTGCAGGAGTGGGAATTGCATTATGCCAAGCGGCAGCTGTTATACAGAGTGAGGATGCCTGAGAAGAGCAGCACAGGGCCCTAATTACCTATGGCAAGGAAAACATCTGTGTGGGAAAAGTAATGAAATTAATTCTAAAGTCTAGCAGTTGCATGCATTAATTGACGTTAATTAATGCCAAATTACAAGATACTTCCTATGGAATCGCATCATACACTCACTAGAATTGAATATGCAAAGAGTTCATCATACTTAATGCTATTACAGTAAGCCCCAAGGGGAATAAGAGTGATTGGTCCCTCATTATGAAGTGCAGCCAATTTCTCTCTGTTTCCATTAGGAGGAGAAAGAGAACAAACCAGGAGCCCTTTACCAGGGGCAGGCAGCTCAAAATTGTTCATTTCCCCTTCAGCTTGCAAATTTCACTTTGAGCCTCTCTAAGCAAGCAGTGGTTTCAAAGCCTCTTCCTGGGACTTTGCTTGTGTCGCCCAATGGAACCTTTGGTATTTCTTAGCCCAAAGACGGGCTCATTACACATATTGTTCGTGGTGCTCTGCCTCAGTGTGTGTCATGGGGAGTGGGAGAAGCAGAGGAATTAGAGAAGCTTCTCAGATTTTTGTGGGACAGATCTCACACGCCGCCTCCACCTCCTGGCTGAGACATGCTTTCCAGGGCTTTGCACACAGTTGTCTCCTTCTCTCATATCACTACCTGTATACTATTGTTGACATCTCATGTATATCTTTTATTCATTTTTCCAGTGTAAGCATACATATGTAGATATCTATATATACAACTTGCAGAAAATCGGGTTGATATGCACATATTTTGGTAACCTACTTATTTTGGAATAGTTTTAGGTAAACAGAAAAGTTACCAAGATAGTACAGCTTTACCTAGCTCTCCCCGATGTTAACTTCTTAAATAACCGAGGTCTGTTTTTTAAAACTAAGAAATTAAAACATTGATACAAATTATTAATTAGAAACCTATTTTTATTACATGAAATGCATTAACCACTTCCGTAAATCTTCATATACTCTTTAGAATCAGGATTTTAATAACAAACATGTTCTGAGGTTTTAAAAAGTTATTCCTCTATGTTTGACCATTTTTCTATTTAGTTTTGTTATAAACAACACTGATGAAAATTGAAGTACCTAAATCTTTGCATAGATCATTACTTATTCCCTTGGTTAGAATTCTCAGAAATAAATGTGAGGTCAAAGAGAGTATTTTCAAGGATCTTGATCCTATTGCCAAATTACTCCACACAAAATATAAATTTACTTGTCTTTCTTTTTGTATCTGGGTGTATGCATTGCTACTTAGATCAAAGACGAAATATAATTAACAGAAGTTGGCCCCAAACTTACCAGCATTCTTCACACAATACAGAGTAGTGGAAATAAACCAGCTTTGGAGCCAGCCAAGTTTGAAACCCATAATGCTATTTCTGTAAAACATTACGTATTTGAGCTTCATTCTCTTTATCTAAAAAAATAGTCGATATATTATACTTTGTAGTATTATCAAGATTAAATGTATGAAATAAATGTGAACCTGGAACATTGGTATTCAACAATTGTTAGTTTCCCTGCTCTTTTATTTTCTTCCCAAATCCCTCAGCTTCATAGTTTCTCAATAGCTGAGTTATAAATATGAGAAGTGTATCTTTATATTTTCCGTCTTATACTTGTTCAGGAACCTTTGAAGAGGAGGTTCAAGTCTTAAGAAAGCTTTAAACTCTGAGACCCCATACAAAGAAAACAAGCACTGTGTATTTATCAAAAGTTCTCATCAGGTGACAGTCCAAGAAATTCTGATTGGAAGTTGTATTTGTAATTTGAAGGCCAAGATCTCCTAATCAGGAATCTTTGATTTAGTTTGGTTAATCATTGTTTTTGTTCATTATCTCACATAAGAAGTGCAGAAAAAGAGCAGCTGTAAGTTCAGTATAATCAGTAACTCAGTGTCATCAGGAAATAGGTCCTTTTCATCTCTTTGCATACTCATTAGGTAAGCTTAACTGTAAGCTTACTGGCTCCTCTATGTAAAAAGAAGGCTAGAGCAGTTCTCAGCATCACATTATTCTAGAGAGGCAGAACAGGGTCTTCTGCTGTATTTCCTGGTCTCTCCCTTACAAGACTGCCCTCTCTTCTCATTTACTAGAACTCAGTTTTAATGCTCTTTCCTGAACCAACCAATGACAAGGGGAGTCAGAAGACCTTTGCAGGCATAGACCCAAGAGGATTAATCCTTGCATATGGGCACTTCTCAGTCATGCAGAAGGAAGGATAAGTCAACCGATCCAGTATTGGCTTTTCCATCAAAGAGGCCGGGAGGAATGGGTATCGAGCAGGTCACCAAAAGAAACATAGCTGATACAGAAACATAACTGGAGTACTCAAATTCAGTTTAACTAGCCTTTAAAAGGCCCCCAAACTGATCCAATTATTGTGAAAGGTAGCAAAAGAGAAAATAGGAATGTTATCATTATTGATAACAGCTCGTATCTGTACACATTTGAGTTTTAAAACATTCAGCATATATGCTATTATAGTTAATTCTTAGAGCCAAAATTCAAGAGAGTTGACATTGGCATTCACATTTAATGGATGAGGGTGGCAAGGCTCAGGAGATTGAAATTTCTTTTGAACTATGTAGCTAGTAAGTGACCAAATAAGAACTCAAGCCCCGGTCTCATAGTTACCAGTGTCCATTGCTGTGACCCCAAGCTACCTTTGGAAAAATAAAAGTCGTTTAAAAGATGTGGAAGAATCTGGTGGAGTGTGAAACTGTGAGGTGAAGATTTTGTGTGCTATGGTGGGAAAGAGGACGATTCTGGGAAGGACTGACTCCCAGAAATTGTCTTCAAGGAGAAAGACCTTGAGTTATGCCCTAAGATGGAATGATAAAGAATGTTTGAAGAAGGTGGTAAGAGTGAGTAGATGGCCCTTCTTTAGTTCATCTACAGAGATGGTTTCACTACAACCAGATGGCTTAAAGTACTTCAGAGCCATCCCATCCCCACAGATGGCAGAGGCATGAAGGAATATTGTGAATAAATTTCACCTCCAGTCTCATAAGAGCTTATCAGCAATTACATGTCCTTGGTCAGATGGAGCAAATATGCATGCCGCCCCCTTGTGGTCCTCCTTGTAGAATACAGATTTTACCCAATTTCCATAGGTAAAGATGGTCCTGGAAATGTCCTTGAGAGAAGTCATTAGTGAATCCTTGCATCCAATGCTATACTATTGCCTACCCCCATTTCATGTAAATCTTCATCTCCTTATTTTGTTTTAATTTGGAATAGTGGATTTCTTTATACATCCCTGATATCCTAAAATCAAACATCCATTTATTAAGCATCAAGAAAAAAAAAGGTAAAATGACTTTCTTCTTCATTGAAAAAGATATATTACAATAAAAAGGCACATTCTAGTGAATATTTACTCATTGGCCAATATGTCCCTGGAACAGTATTAGAACCTGAGGGTACATCAGTGAACAACAAGTAAAAGGAGTCACTATCTTCAAGTAGCTTATATTCTAATAGAGACAGACAGAAATGAATTCCATGGGGGGGAATTAACAAAATGGTGTGTGATCCAGAGTAATCATGGAAGACCCTCAGAAGTAATAGTAGACTGAAATCTAGAACTTTCTTTGTGAACAACCAGGGGAAAAGCATTTTAGGCAGAGGGAATACAAGCGAAAAGTCTTGTAAGTAGTAGAAAGTTTAGCCAAATTTCTGCATGTAAAGGAAGCCAGATTAGAAGACTCACAGAGAGAAGAAGAGATTAACATGTGGGGACATTGGAGTGGTGGGTAGTAGAAGATTTGAATTTATTTTAAATGCAAGGAGGCAAAAGGAGTTTTAAGTATGAAATGATACCTGATTAGTAGAGCAGAATAGTTGTGGTTGAAAAACCAAGGCAGCCACCCTGATACATTGCACTTCCAGCCATAGATAGCAAATGTATAGAAGAGTTAATTTAACTGATAGGTTTACCATCTGCTGTCAAGTCTCAGGTAAGATTCAGGGTCTTGGTTTTCTCATCTGTAGAATTAGAGCAAACTATTGGACCCAAGGAAACTCCTCTCTATTCTATTTCACTTAAAATTATTAGAAGAAAGGCCTTTGTCTTGACATGGAATTTTACTGCTTATAACAATGTTTATAACTTCTTGCATGAGATGGCTGGTAAATGCATGTTATATCCACGTTTCCCTGCTTGTTGGTCAAAGGTCAGAGTGTGGAGGAAGAGCCTACAAATGCAAAAAAATAATTAGGAAACCGTAAATATTATTGCCAGTTTTTAAAAATATTTTCATTTAGGTTTGGGAGAGGAAAATTAATTAATGAGGATTTAGTATTCCAGGATGGCAAGGTTTGGTGGAGGTGAGGGGGCATGCTGGTGATGGTGTTGACAGAAAGTGAGTAAAATAATGGGGTGCCTGGATGGCTCAGTCGGTTGAGTGTCCGACTCTCGATTTCGGCTCAGGTCATGATCCCAGGGGGTGGGATCAAACCCTGTGTCAGGTTCTGCACTGAGCGTAGGCCTGCTTAAGATTCTCTCTCCCTCTGCCCCTCTCTGCCATTTGTGCTCTCTCAAAAAAAGAGTGAGTAAAATAATAATGATACCACTTTGAACGATAATAATGATAAAAATAATGCAGCTAAAGAATGTGAGATTTGTTTCAAGAATTGGAGATAGCAAGGGAAAGAAAAAAGGTCCACTCTGAGTGTGATACTCAGTGTGTATACCTTCCCCCTACCTTTTTTTTTTTTCTTTCAGATTCACAGTACCTAACTTGCCGAATGCAGAACTGCACAGAGGCCAACAGGAATAAACCTTTCCCAGGCTACATTGACCCAGACTCTTTGATTGTCCAGGATGATTATGTGTTTGTTCAGGTATGAAAGATCCATTTCTGTTGATTGTCTCAGACAGTCCTCTTCCCTGCTTCCGTCCCTAATGCAGCCTCCTTTGCCTGCTTACACTCCCTTGAGGGTAAAAAAAGGAAGAAAAATAAAATCATTATCTTCTTGACAAAAGGAACATTGCCAAGTGTCGAAGCTTCTATGCTCACGGAATATTAATTAGCTCCTTTGAGCAGCGTCTGGAGGACCTTATCAACACGTGGTCACGGAGGCACCGCTTAGAGTATGAAGGTTGTCTCCAGAATGATGCACACTTTTGTTCACCCTTCCTCTGCCTTCAGTGAGACTGAGTGGATATGTCACTCTCTTCCTATCAGAAGAGTCAGCCAATCAGCCTGTTCCTCAATGCTTACCTTAAAAATAGAGAAACAGATGGCAACAGGAAGCTGCGGGGTGACTGGAGGTAGTGGGAGGCAGAGGCGAGGTGGAGAGTAATCAGCCATTATTGTCATGCTCTGACTATGATTAGGATGAGAAGTGGAGGAGATGTATGCAGTCGGGTTTTTCTCTCCTAAAGAGAGTGGGAAACCTTTTGAGGTAAAGTGGTTAGAAGAGAGAGGGAGCAAGTATGCTTTGCTGCTTTTCAGCATTTCAGGAAAGTTTTAGGTTTGTTTGAACAGTGATTTATTTAGTTGTTAGGTAAGTTTAGACAGACTTCACTTATTGCTTCCCATGGTAAGAGTGACAAAGGTACAATTGCTGAATAGTTCTGTGTGTGTGTGTGTGTGTGTGTATACATTAAATATATTGACATATTTATTACATATATTCATTTTTACACACACACACACACACACACATATATATATACATATACACAATTTCACTATGATTGAGACACATTCTTAACACTAATATATTTATTTGGACAAGAAATCATAATTCAGAATATTCAATCCCATGTTTTAAGGAAGCAAATGTTCAAAATGCACAAAATCAACCTATGTACTCTTAAAATGTTTTGCAAATGATTATACACATACATATACTTCATTTCTTTGTTGGGGAAATGAATAATGAGTACTCTGATAACTTCAGCATCAAATTGTCAAGTGACATTAAAATGGTTACACGTACTAGTTGTATCTATAATTCATTTCTCAATCACTGTTTCTGCCAGGAACCTTTTCTGTTTTCTAATAATGATTTATAATCCACATATGTGACTAACCAATGAGAATCAATTCTGCCTTTAAAACGTTATGTATTTTCTACCCATACCGCTGTGAACATGATCCTGTGAGCACTGTGAACATAGCCCATCCCTAGAATTAGGAGGTGATCTGGCCCAATCATGGTGGACAAGACAACTTGCCAGTCACTCTCGTACGTGTCTGATGGACCTTCACCCACAGCATTTGTTGACACAATCTGAGTATGCAAACTCCAACTGATGTTCCAACTCCAGATATTTATATGGATTAAGAGTGGCTCCACCAACTCATAGAAATACAGACTAGATGGTCCTTGCTACAGGGTGGGAGGTGGGGAGACGTTGGTCAAAGGGTACAAATTTCCAGCTATTAGATGAATAAGTTCTGAGGATCTAATGTATAGCATAGTGACTATAATTACCAATATTGTATTGTATACTCGACAGTTATGAAGACAGTAGATTTTAAATGATTTCAGTACACACAAAATATCATAATTAAATGAGGGGATAGAGGTGTCAACTAACCTTATTGTGATCATCATTTTGCAGTATATGCATTTATCAAATCATCACATTGTACACTTTAAAGTTACCTATCTTGTATGTGAATATCTCAACCAAACTGGGAAAAAAAAAAAAAAAACAAACAAAACAGGGGCTACAAAGGAGAGGGAGACTGAGAGTGGAGCCGTTGCCACTCCACGAAACAGTGCTCGTGCTGGGGTGGAGACCGCACCCCTTCTTGCCCTCCCTCGCACCCACGGGGTTCACTGGGCTGTATGTGCTGGACAGACTTGGAGGAGGTAGCTCAGAGTTCTCTTCTGGAAGATAGAGATCTATAATGATTTGGGGCTATGATCCTGGCTGGTTTTCCATCTAATGTGTCAGCAGTGCTGCTGTAGGTGAGACATACTCACATTCATCTATGGTACAGCATCAAACGGAACTCAGCGCTCAGAGATGAGAGGCTCCAGCTCTGCCGCCGTTTCACCCGGGCTGTTTCCTTCTGATATGGCATGGGGACCTGTTTGCGTGGTCATAGTCTTGGTCTGGATAGCTGGGGACGGCTGATGGACGTTAAGCCAATATGCCCTAAGGCTTCTCTCGTTAGAAACACAAAAGAGAAGAAAAAAAAAAGGAAATGAAAATGTTTCCTTGTTTTTGAGCTACAGGGCAAATCCAAGAATTTTATGTTCACCCAGTGGGCTAGGTTGGGCCTCAGACCAGTTCACATAGACTGTATGAGTCGTTTTTGAATGGAGCTCTAGTTCTTCACGCTTGTCTACCATAGTCATTCACACTGTTGTGTTGGCATCTACCCCCTTCCATTCATGGCTGTTGTTTGAGGGCCTGGAACTATTATAGGAGGTCTTCTTACAACTCTTGTGTTTATGATCCAGCTGACATCAGGAGGACGGCCGCATTACTACGTGTCCTACCGAAGGAATGCGTTTGCCCAAATGAAGCTGCCCAAATATGCTTTGCCCAAGGTATGAGCTGAATGGATTTCTTCATTTTAGTATTTTCTTCAATTCACATATTCTTGACCTCACCCCTTTCCCAAGGACCTTTCAGTCTTTCATATTCATTTATCTCTTCTCATCCCCCATGACTGCTTTTCACGTTCTCTCTCTCTTTCTCTCTCTCTCTCTCTCTCTCTCTCTCTCTCTCTCTGTGTGTGTGTCTGTCTCTCTCTCTGGAATTCTTGTTATAGGAGCATCTAAATAAATTGTCAACTGATTTGCTTTTACTTTTCAAGAAATATGTACTGGTATTCTAGCAAAACAAAAAACATGCTTTGGATATTATGTCAGTACGACGGGGTGACACATTTCTATCCCATTCTATTGTGATTAATTTTTGAGAGGGGGTACATCTATACGGCATCCAACCTTTGCTTTCTCTCTCAATAGAACTTACGATACTGGCTGTCTTTAGAGTTCTGAGGCACAGCTAAATTTTTTGGACTTTCCCAAAGACGTTACTCCTTTGGAAATAATGACAGAAGTTAAAGACCCTCAACTGCTGACATTCCCTGGGCTCTTTCCAGAAACACTGAAGAACTGTGTTGATATGGAGTGCCACCTAGTGGAGGTCAAACTGACTTGGGCGCTCCAAACTGTGGATTTGTGGTCTGAAGTAACTAATGCATTGTGCCTTGATCTTAGAGCAAGGGAGGTATGTATGACCGTAGGAAGGGGGAAGCGTAGGTTTAAATATAGTTGTAGCTCAGTTTTGAAACCTTTGGGTTGGGCAAAGAACATAGAGAACTTTTTTCGACTGAGTTTTCATGACTCTTTATCTTGTGTTTTTGTCCATGACTTTGTAGTATGCTATCGTGGCCCAACACCAGCTAGCTGCCAGGGAATCGTGTGATAGACACAGCACAAGGTCATTGCAGATCTCTTCTTCCAGGAAAGTAAATGGTAGCAGTTGCTCTGGCTTCTCCAGGCAGAATTCTCCTTCTGGGCCATCATTTTGGCTCTAAGCCTAACAGGAGTAAGGTGGGCTGAGACATCAACACATTTGGGATTATAACACACATTAAATCTCCCTGTTGACTCCATGAACAATATCCATGTTAGTAGTTACTAATATTTCTAGCAGCTAAGAAATTAATGACAGTGGTAATTGCCCAGAACTATTTCTGTGCTTGTATACATTTAACTGCTCCTTGCTCTTGATTCGGTTTAACGTGTTTTACAAAAGGACAAGCTACACCTTTGGAGTTGTGCCTTGGATGAGACATGGGGAGAGTCCATATGTAAAACTAAATCTGAGTGCTGTTAAAAGTACCTTGGATAATCTTTTGGGAAGGCCCAGGAGGGATATGATCATGCCTCCTCAGTAAGTCCAACGGAGCCGTTTTGGGTTTTTTCCCCCTTCAAGTGCCGAAATAAATTGCTATTTCTTTGATTGATCAGCATCTGCAGTAGTTAGCTTGCAAGATTTACACCTTTAAAAACAAGAGTTAAAGTCAATGCAGGGAGATGCCCTTGCTCAAGAGGCATGTGGGAATTGAGACCAAATCAGGAGCAGCAGATGTGAGTCAATCATCTTGTTCTAGCTCCTGGGAATATACTCTTTGAGTGGAATAAGCCTGGGCCAAACCAAATTCTGTCTACAGCAGGACTGAGGCCAGCACTGAACTCCCCTGAGCTCCCAAGCTAACATCCTTTATACCTTTCTTCTCTTGAAATAATTGAATAGTTTACTATTATAAGATAGCAGATCCCCCACAAATTTTGATATACTGGAGGGCCATCAAAAGAAAAAAAAACATGGACCAAGGAGCCCCAGAAATGGTAGTTTAAAACCAAAGGAGCATCAGACCTGGCACTGGAGTGTTAGGAAAAACATGTACTTTGCATTGCTTCTTCATGGCCATCACATAGATCGATGTTGACAGTTGCCCCCAGTGACATCTAGCCACTTGTACTTTGAACCTGAATCTGCTGTCTGTCCCCTCCCCTTGCTATCCCAGATGAGCAAGCTCCATTACTAGCTTGATGTGAGATATGAGGGTAGAATGCAAGGATTAATTTAGCTTTTCCCTGGAAAAATAGGAGTCAGTACAGCAAATGAATGTATTATGTAGTCCAAGGAGATGTTTACTTAAGGCAATGAGATGCCTCATTACAACCCATTACACCTTCAAAGAGAAGCCCCAGCTTGGGTGGAGTGATTTGTGGGAAAGGCACATGTATTCCGTGGCCTTCTATCAAAGCCAGGGCTGCCTTGGCTGGAAAGGAACAAAGCTTCATGCGCAACAAAGGAATCAAGACAAATCAGCACTTTGATGTCAAATTTTCTGTAATCATCCACTGCCTTTGTATCAGCTCTTGAAAGACTATGGTTACCCTGAACTGTGTTAAAAAAAATTAATAATAATAATAATAATAATAATATAATGGTAATGATGACCAGAGAGGGGGATGGGGAGACTTTAATGTTGCCGCTGCTATTAAAAGCATGAAAGCCCTAGACCAGGAGACACAGTGAAGGTTTCCTTCCCTTAACTTACTTGGAGCTCATTCTGAGCCCCTCAAGTGAGATAAACGAGGCAATACATATGAAAGTGCTTCAAGCACTTTGGAGGACAGATACTCTATAAAAGCAAGGTAATATTATTATCAGTATAGATCTCGTTGTCTGTGTGGTCGGAGATCGATGGCACCCAGGGCATGGGCGGTGCAGAGACTGTTTGATTCACAGAAGGAGGCCTGGATTCCAGACCTACATAGGTCACTAACTTGCTGTGGAACCATGGACTGGCTTATCAATTTCTTTCTCTGTTTTTTGTTTGTTTGTTGTTTTGGTTTTTTGTTTTGTTTTGTTTTGTTTTTACATTTTTAAAATAAAATAAATGTTACTCTGAATCAAATATCCTTAGAGATACCTCATGAAAATTTGGCTCTATGATCAAATAAGTTTAAGAAGAAACCTAAATTTCATTCTATGTTCTTTGCCTTGAGAGTAATGGTAGGTCACTGGTGTCGAAGTTTCTAGGATGTCCTTTGAGCAAGAAAACTATATAATTCATCACTGATCAAACATTCCCAAAGAGATACACTTAAAAAAAAATGAATTCTGTTAAAAGTCCAACATTGCTGGTATGCTATGGAACAGACTTGGGAAAACACTCTCGTAGAAGATCTAAAAGGCTACTTCTTGTTCTACAAGTTTGTGTCTCAGTAAAAGCATTCAATATAAAGTGCCATTCTGGTAGAAAAAGCATATTTACCTGATAGAGGAGAATATAGGCATGAATTAAAAAGGAAGATGCCATTGAAATATGTCAGATCCTTCAATTCAAATACCTAAGACCAACATCATTTTTTAAGTCTCTTCACTGTAATTGGATTATATGGAGAGAGAGAGAACTGATCTTGGCCCTTATCTAGAGGTAGCCATTTGAATTTGTTATTGTTACGTGACTGGTTCTCTATGTGACCTTGAGGCACTGTGTTTTAGTTCTGAATCTACAAAATAAAGATTTGTCTGAGTGGGATAGTATAGTTAATGTACTCTATCTAGTCCCTAGCATTTATTAAGGAGATGTCTGTGGTGACCCAGACTTCAGGGGTTCACCAGTGCACAAATTCACTCCAAGGCACAGAGGTAGGAAGTAGTTATGTAGGGGCCAGATCTATGTTTAAATATCATAACATGAATTCAGGAAAAATACTGCATCCTGCTGATGAATGAACATGAATTAGGAGTAGTTCTTTGAGGATTCTAAATGCTACAATAAGGATTTGGGTCTTTGCCCTAATTTAGGAAATGGGGAGCCATAGAAAGTTTGCCCTCAGTGGTTGAATGGCCTTTGAGCTAATTTCCATACCTAATCCCCTCCATTCAAAAGAAGCAAAACACTTGCATGAACTACTTTTTATTAAGTATACTGGTTAACACTCCAACATTTGCGGTGAAAAGAAAGGCCAAATCAACCTTGCTTAATCAACAGAAGAGATTTAAGGGCATGTGTCACTGAAAATAGCTAGCCCGTATGAAACAAACGCTACATGCCAGGCACTATAAATGTGTAACACTTAGTAACTGATTTAATCCTTACAACTCCATGGAGGGCACACTGTTATCTCTGTTTTACAGGTAGAAATGCTGAGGCACAGAGTTTAGTTCACACAGCTAAGTTACAGAGGGAGGGTCTGAACTCAAGTAGTTTTACTTGAAAGTCCATTCTTTTAACCTTTTTTTTTTTTTTTTTTCCCCTAGTGTTCTCTCTAGCTGAAAGGTTTACAGGTGGGGCAGGCTTCTTAGCTGTCCACAATCAAAGACTCAAAGACATTCACAGAATGTGGCCTCTCTTTCTTTTGAGCCTATTTTCTTCAGGACTGTCTTCATCTCCTGCCCCTAAGATATGTCTCCATCAGATCTAGAATTTTATTTTATTTTATTTTATTTTATTTTATTTTATTTTATTTTATTTTTTATTTTATTTATTCTTACTGCTTATGAATGAACTAATAGTGAGATATATATGTGTGTATATATATATATATATATATTTTTTTTTTTTTTTCTAATAATGCCACAGTCATTCTATAATTCTGTCTTACTGGCTTTTTGTTACATACCATCACTGATCCAACCACTGTGGTCAGGGACATTGCGTATTCAACACGCTCATTTCTGGTGCTGAGGGTGGAAGAAAGTAGCCAAGACTGAGTACAGGGAGGAAATTTCTCGGAGAGCAATGAGGGTGTTTGTCAAAGAACATCAAGCTACAGTTAGCTGAAGAAATGGAAATAGACATTTGGCTGATATAAGCAATGGCCAACTTCCATACAAAACATAAGTTTGCATTATTGACCTGCAGTGAATTAATGGGAAGGATTCATTTCTGGCCTCCTACTCTGTATCCTTTTTATAAAAACATTATCAAACTCCGGAGTATGGCATGTGGTACCTAGTAGGGGTGAAGGAACATGAAGCTGTCTGCATGAGGATCTCTTCCTTCTGGGGTCATAGGAATTCACTGTGATCCCGGTAATGGGGAGAAAGACTTGTTCCTATACATTAGAGCAGAATCCAAGCTGAATTGCCTTTGTTTGATTGAAAGAACGTCAGCGTATACAAGGAGAACTTTAGGATAGAAGTTAGGTAGAATTTTCTAGCACTGATATTCTTGCCAAAAAGCATTGAACAATCTCCCGAAGCTTTTCAAGAATGGAGGACGATCCATCTGGGAAGATTTGAGTATTAAGCTGCACAAAGGCCAAGAATATTTCCTTATTGTTCTTCTGTCTTTGTGCTTCTATATAATTCTGGCTTTGGTTTCATTTTGTTTCTGTTTTTGGTTTTTGAGAGTTATACCAGTGTCTGCTGCCTTGGGCAAAGGGTGAAAGGCCTCCAAGAGCTTGTGCGCGGGAGACAGCAAGCCTTGGTTTATGTCAGCCTCTCCCTGAATATTCGCTACTCTGGAGTTCTGAATGGGGAAGAAAGGATTTGGAATTCCCACCCCAGGGACATCTACTCACTGCCTCCATACTATCTTTGCCTTATTTTTATCTTCCAGAACTATCAGAGTCTGAAAGTGTCATCAGTTAAGCAGTCTACTTTTTTCCCTCTCTCACTTAAGGTTTTCCAATGAACTTCTCAGAGTAAAGGTTTAGATAAACCACCAAATGCTTGAGCCCTCATTGACATGACAGCTAGTGCTTTGGGGTTCTCAGGTGAACGTTTTCCTCATGGGCTTCTGGGAGTTGCTGAGCCTTGGGCAGTGTTTCTCAAACTTTCACATGTTAACAGTTAAACTTTAACGAACTTTAACTCTAACTTTAACAGAACTCTGAATCAGTGAGAGATTTTATTTAAATGCAGATTTTTTATTCAATAGGTGGGCCTGAGATTCTGTGTGCCCGACAAGCTTGCAGGTGATGCCCGCATGCTGGTGGCCCATGAACCACACTGAGAGATGCAGGGCTTGTCTATTTTCTCGCTGTCTCTCTGACTTTTCCTCATATTTACCCCACATAAGCCTTCTGAACATGTACCTTGTTTGTGCCTGGCAAGTATATCAAGATGACTGATTCTCCAAAGTCATACATATTTGAGAAGGTATTCTTCATTTATCTAATGAAGTAATTAAATTATAAGTGAGCTACCAAGCATTTCTCTGCCCTATTTTCTCATGGCCTTACTGCTTAACTTCACAGATGACAAAGGAAATACATGGTTAACGCTAACCTGATCAATTCTTAGTTCACAAATATACACAAGGAAAATTTCTATCTTCCACTACAGTGCCTAAGTGCCTATCCTGTTGGTCTTCATTAGATTCCACTCTCTTCGGACACATGCCATGTTAATGTTCGAACCTCTTCATCCTCTGTATCTTTCTTCAGGACATGCACGTCATCAGCACAGATGAGAATCAAGTGTTTGCAGCGGTGCAAGAATGGAACCAAAATGACACCTATAACCTCTATATCTCAGACACCCGTGGGGTCTATTTCACGCTGGCCTTGGAGAATGTTCAGAGCAGCAGAGGTCCTGAGGGAAACATCATGATTGACCTCTATGAGGTATGTCACGAGGCATGTGCAGTCCTGAGCCCCTGTAGTGCCTGGACTGGAGGTAAAGGCCTACCATTGGCTGTTGCCTTGATAATCTTAATTATTAGTTCCTTACGTGGCCTCCTGTCATTCAGGAGAAGAAGGGATTTGTAGAGCATTTTTGTTGGTTAATTTTTAATCTACAGAACACCTGTGGGAAGAATTCTTTTTTCATGAAGTCCACAGACCATGTAGTCTCAGAGACCTAGAGAGAGTATCTGGAGAAGCAAACAATTGAAAGGTTTGAACAAGAGTGATCCTAATGGGAATGTTGAAAATAATCTTGAAGGGCAGACACGGTGTCCCAATGTGAGCAAAGGGGTAGTGGGCATGTTCCCTCTCTCTTTGAAGAAAGAAAGAGGCAACTCTGCATTGGATCAGAAGATGCTCCCATTGGATTTGAATACCTTTTTTTTTTTTTAATATTTATTTATTTGTTTGGAAAGGGGGTGGGAGGGGCAGAGAGAGAGGGAGAGAGAGAGTCCCAAGCAGACTCTGCACTGTCAGCACAGAGGCCAACTTGGGGATTTATCTCATGAACCGTGAGAGTGAATCAAGACCTGAGTCGAATCAAGACTCAGATGCTTAACCAATTGAGCCACCCAGGTGCCCTGGACCTGAATACCTTTTTCATTAGATAACTTCCATTGGCTAATTGTCATCCTCTCAGCGGGCCAGTGAGTGAGACAAACATGTAGGTCTTACTCTCCTAAATGGGAGGGGGAGGAAAGACAAAAAACAAAGTTTACCATAATTCCCTAAGAGAACTACGGCCTTTTGCTTCTCAAAATGACCAAGGTACAAAATAAAATCATACATGTTGGATCACTTAGCTTTCATGACAAATGCCAACACTTGAATTGCCATTTAAAGCACAGCTAGGTAGAAAGAAAGCTGCTATTTGGGGATGGATTTTAGCCATTTGTCAGTCTTACCTTCCACTATGAAAGATTTATAATGGGTTATAATGAGCCATTACAAAATGCATTCAGAATTTGAGAAGTGTCTGTATCATATACCTATATCCTATCTGAAAAAAAAATCTAGACTGGATTCAAATATGTACAGTCATAATGATGCTATCTTTTGGTTGAGTATGAGTTTCAGAAAGTCAAGAAGTTGCTTAAATAACAAGAAGCAAGGGAATAATATCCAGTATATCAAAGAAAGGATCCAATTTCACTTAAGAAGTTTAAACCCACTGTTGTAATTCTTTTTAATGCTGTCTACCTCTCTTTTCCTTTAGGGGCTCTTGGGGATTTTCTTCTAGTATCTAAACTTCTCTGTATGTATAAATGTGCATTAACAAACTGTATGTCCCATTCAGAGTGCAGACTAGCATGGGACATAGTTTGTGTGTGTATATTTAGAAAAATGCACTGCAAACTTTTTTACACATTCACAAGTTTTTTTCCACTCGTTTCCTGCCCATGTTCCGGATAAATATAGTATCATATATCTCAGTCTCAATCTGAAAATGTATTCTGGAAAATATTTACATATTCTGGTGATTTAGTTTCAAATTTGTGTTGGATAAAATTTGTGATTTAAAGTATAAATTTTGGAGTCAGGTTGACTGGATTTAAATCCTAGCTATACCCATGTGTATGTATTCTAGAGACAAAGCCAATAATTTCCAAGCCTCAGTTTCCTTGTTTAAAATATGGAGATATACATAGCATCTACTTGATAGGATTTCTCTGAGGATTACTTGTGTTAATCTTAACATACTGTAAAATGGTTCCAGGAATACATCAATGCTCAACAAATTATAGATAGCATAATTAATATTATAGTCCAATGAGTTTAAGCCCCAATGCAATGTTCTATTCTTATAGTCTTAAAATCTACCCATATTGTTTAAATACCCAACACATTTCTACTATTTTGGATCTCTCTTGCTTCCCATATTGCACTTAGCGTGGCCATAGTAATTCTTGAACACCAACTACTTGTCTTCTTATAAACAAGCGTAAATTGCCACATTTCTTTCCTCACTTCTAAATGCTGTACAAACATTTAAACTTTAAATGTGTTTTGTGGAAATGTCATTCATTTTCGTGCCTTGATCCAGCACTTACGATGGAAATAGCTTGCTTCAAGAGTCTCATAAGAAGTCAAAGCAGCTGCCCCGGATCAATCACCCAATTTGTTTCCCTGGTCTTGACTCTGTCCTGTTCTCCCGAAAATATTTTCTGGTTTTCAGGTTGCATTTTTTTCCCTTTCTGATTAACTGCTCCCCTCTTTTCAATCTATTGTGGAATAGTTTGTTGTTGTTCTGTTTTGTTTTGTTTTTGGGGTTTTTTTTTGTTTGTTTTGTTTTTGGATAAATTTTGTCTTCTGCCAAAACAGAGACCATTTTAATCGGTCCCTTGATGATGGAAAAGATAACAGCTTTGGACAGGAATGACTTTGCAATGTTCTGTGATTCACACTTGTTTTCATGAATGATTTTCTGAATTCAAACACTGCTAACAGGTACGGAATGCGAAAAGGAAACAGGGTGTCTTCGGGACACGGCAAACCATTTCTTGGCTGATCCTTGTGTTTCCCCTTTGTGTCTCTCTTGCAGTTGACTGTCTGTAGGGAAACTGCTGGCTCTTGTTATCATCACTTTGAGCGGTGGTGTGACTGCATTATGTAAAGGTGTTCTGCGTCCTGGGGCCGGGGAAGAAGAGTCTTTGGTTTTATTAGCCTGACAGTTCACAGCAACTTGAATTGAACTTGATGTGATCAGAATGGCGGTGCCGTATCTGCTGATTACCTAGATAGAAAGAATATTGGCTGACGTGGAACCTGGCACAAATGTTCCTTAACTCTGATTGTTCTGGTTAGCAGGAAGCTGAAAGCCATCCAGCATGAATTTCCCAGTAGAATTGCAATGAATGATGAGTGCTTAGAGGTAAATGAAAAGTAAGCAAATCCGTAAATGAATTAATAAGGAGCAGAGATGAGCAACATATGAGGTAGGGGTAACAAAGACAGAATATATGGAGTGCACGTCTGCTCACATTTGGGGGTGACTGAGGAGGACGGCCTGAGTTCGTTGCTTGTATGCTTCTGCATGCCAACTACCTGTCATTGCTGTTTGCTCTTTAAGCTGTTTCAGCAGAGGCCGACTGTGTAATGTATAACAATAGGAGTCCGTGTATCGAGGAAATGTACTGTTGATGAGTCTTTGCGGGAAATGCAAAAGGAAGCACATGTCTCATTAAAATCAATCATTATGTTCATATACACACATTAGAACCTTACAACAAACGTGGCCCTTTCTGCCATAGAAGCACATGTGTGTATGCGATGACGTAGGGAGTGCTGGGGACCAAGTGTTGGGTGACCATCTTATGTGGTTTAATCACTGCAATGCTAGAATTTTCCCTCAGTGTCAGTTGGCCATTGAACATGTACCACATTTGAAAGAGTCAAGACATGTGAACCAGGAGAGTTGCCCACAGAGCAAAAATGCTAGATAAGGATTTTTGTTGATGAAGGTTCATAATAACAATAGATAATATTTTAGGGGCCAGTTCTTTACACAGTGCTGTGTAAAGAACCTCCCATTATTATCTCATTCAATCCATACATTAACTTTATGATACTAGGACTATAATTACTCCCATTTTAAACATGAGTAAATAGAGGCAGAAAGAATGCAATCAGCTTTGCAAGATTACAAAGCTAGTGGCAGAATTAAGATCTAAATCCTAGAGTATGCAACTCTTTTTTTAAATTTTTTTAATGTTTATTTATTTTTGAGAAAAAGGGAGACAGAACATGAATGGGGGAGGGGCAGAGAGAGAGGAAGACACAGAATCTGAGGCAGGATCCAGGCTCTGAGCTGTCAGCACAGAGCCCGATGTGGGGCTCGAACCCACAAACCATGAGATCATGACCTGAACCAATGTCGGACACTTAACTGACTGTGCCGCCCAGGTGTCCCTAGAGTATGCAAACTCTTAACAACAAACTATTTGTGTCTCTAGAAAGATTTGGGCTTGTATTTGGTTGTGACCCAGCAATAGCCCTAAGAAAAGACATTGAAAGGTAGGATAAATAGTACTAGACTTTACCTAGAAGTAGAAGAAACCAGACAGAAAAAAGAAAACAGTCTTGGAGAAAAGCCAACTCAGGACCTGCAAATGATCTCTCTGGACCTATTCACCACCTTCTGAACCACCTTAGTCTGTAGTTAGAGCTAAATTCAGGCAGCACTATCATGTCCCTTCCGATTTTGTCTGGTGGATGTGTTTCTTTCAGAGAAGCCTAGAAACAAGTGTTCTAAAATTCTGTCATTCCTGAATAGCACAAACCCTCCAGGGGCATCACATGGGGATGGGTAAGAGAGGACTGCATGCCTGATGGTGGCCAGAGCAAAAAAAGACATGACGAGTGTGTCTGAGACGTGTGATTCCTAGTGTATCCGTCTGGTGTGGATGATGAGAGGGGGTCTGACAGCTTTGGACAATATCCATCCTCCTCTGGGAAGGGAATATTAATTAATGATGATGAAGAGCACTTTGGCTTAATGGGCAATGACAGTTTATCCCAGCCAAGTGGAAAGGGCTGTGTTGGGAGTCAAGCCACCTGGCTGGCAAACTGGGGATGCACAGAATGTGTGCATACATGAGTGGGCACAGTGGGCATGATGGAAGACATAACCAATGAGCAGCACATGTTCTATTGCACACATAGTGTCTTCTTCACACTATGAGTGCACCTCTTTAAAAGAGAAAGCCGAACAGTTGCGATGATGTACTGACCCCTTGACTTCTTAGGGAAAGGCTGCCTCTTATAATCCAACATAGGAATTAGAGAAGAAAAATGCTTTCCTATCCAAGATATATTTCTTACTGGGCACAGAATGTACCATCTAATTGTATTTAAGGTTACTTACTCTCTCCTTAGTAGGGTAGTGTTGCCTGGTTAAGGCAATAGGGAAGAAAAGAACACTTGGACATTTCGGGGGGAGTGGGCTCTTTGATTTCAGAGTTACCCCTGACCCCGCTCTCCCTGAGTATGTGTCTCTCCTGGCTGCAGTTCTCTCTTTAGAACAGAAAAATATCCTGTCTCCAAAGCCTGAAGAAATTATGGTCACAGATATGTTCTCTTTCTAGCTACACTTGTTGATTCATATTTTTTATTCTTTCCAAATTTTGACACTTTGGATTTGTAATTAATGTCTGAGACAGAGAGGGTAGGAGGAATCATCTCCCAATCCTCAGTAGAGTCAGAAACAAGCAAAAACTCCTGTGCAAGGGTTTTCCTAGCTTAGCCTCCACATGCAACGTGTGAAAGAAAGTTTGGGAGAGAAGAGCACCCTCTAGAGATGCATATTAAAAAAACAAAGGAAGAATATAGGGTTCTTCGTTAAAATCACCAAAGAAACCCAAGTCCCAGCACCGAACACATTCCCACTGTCAAAAACAATCTGTTCAATGAACGTATAGTTACTTAGACATTCTAGGTGCTTTATCGTCAGTGCTTGGAAGAATGCATGATAAATAGTTGATGCTCAAACAATATTTATGGGATAACTATTAAGGAAATGTACTGAAGAATGAATAAAAGGTAGCCTCAAGTAAGTATGACATCCCATCCCTGACATTTCTCTCAGAATACTCTAGGATGACTGAGAAATTTGAAGAAATAGTAGGGCCCAAAGCATTAAGTGTGTGGGCTCTCGAGTTAGACAGATTGAAGTGGAGTCCAGCTATAAGGTTCCCTGGGGAATGATCTTAGGGAAGTAACTGACCCCATCCAAACTTTGGTTTGCATACCTGTAAAATGAGGACATCATTGACTCTGCCATTTCGAGTGCATGAGAGATTAATGTGTTCATGCTTACAAAACCTTTCGTATAGTGCCTCACACTTCATAAGTACTCAGTAAATATGGGATAGTGTTATTGCTGTCCTATCTTCTAATGCAGAATTCTTACTACCTATTTTATTAAAAGCAAAATAAGTCTTATACAAAGTGACTCTTCTAATATTCACTTTTGTGAGGGAGTATGGTGGAGTGAATGATAATCCAAAAGTTACATTAGAGTGGGAGACTATAGTGTGAGATCTGTCAGGAGAAGTGCTGATGACTATATCATGGTAAGGAATGTAAGGAGCCCTGGAGAAGTTTGGGGGAAGACTGATGCTCTTAAAAACCTACACAGTTGTTGAGAGCCATGATGTTGTCTGGGGGACAAATTGGAGGTAAGAGAGGAAGAGTTGGGGACAGTTAGGGGTTCTGGTTTCTGGGAAAAGAGCTTATGGAGCTGGGTTTTGAGGTATGCCTGGGTAGAGAAATTTCTGGATATTATCCAAGGGAGTTGGGGACAGCCTATGTGAACAAGGAGAGTAAAATAAGAGAAGGGAGGGTGGCACTCCAAAGCTATCATCCTAGGGCACAATGAATGTGCCAATATATTTGTGTCGGCTTGAGGTTTGAGCTGTAACACTTCATGTTTAAAGTCTAATCAAAATGGTATTTGGGCTCCTATGATATTAGAGAAGAAGAAATAATAACTGATTACCTTTGAGACTTCTGGTATCAAATTCCCCATATGCAAGGCAAAGAAAGATAAGTGGCTTCTCAATACACTCAGCATTCTTGTGCAGAATTCAGAAAGGTAGAAAACGTAACAGGTCTTTCCCCAAAGGAAGACGAACTCCCAACAGTGAGCTGTGTCATTCCCACAGGGGAACATCTTCGTCAGAAACCGTATCCATGTGAAGGCATGTCTTCCCCGGGACTATTACTTTTTCCTGTCCTGTTCCATCCTTCAGCCCCACCTCATTCCAAAGCAGCACATACTGTAAATACTGAGGGAGGTTTTCTCGCAGCATAAACATGTCTCCCCATCCTC
Source organism: Panthera uncia (assembly GCF_023721935.1). NCBI lineage: Eukaryota > Metazoa > Chordata > Mammalia > Carnivora > Felidae > Panthera > Panthera uncia. The sequence goes on along the minus strand of NC_064818.1, from coordinate 62,564,528 downwards.
AGTGGAACCCCAGACGCACTGTTGTACATACAACTACACACACATTCCATATTTTGGGCACTAACACCACTCCCTTGATTTCCAAAGTGATAGCCAAAGTAAGAGGGTAGCGGTTGCAAGAACCGTAGCGTGAGACCTCACGAAAGAGCCCTTGAGGAAAGCGTGTCACGCATTGGACACACACAGAGATGGGCTTCTCAGGCTCGGAGCAAAAGGAGCAGTGGATGAGCACAAGAAACTTAAGAGCAGGGGTGACCGTCTCTGCAGACCAAAGAAGCAAGACAAACGAAAAAGACACCACAAATGGGATTTGCACAGATAAAGTGCCCTGGCCACAAGAGGAAAATCAGCAGACCCACTCCAGATCCGTCCCTTATTGTCACACGTTGCCTCTGCCTTGGCACGTTTTTATTCCCCAAGATAAACCTGAAGGCCATGCTGCCAAAGATGAATTACAAAACGCAGCTCTCTGCTCAAGTGGCATTTGATAATGCCACGCAGTCGGGGCCAATAAAGTCACCGCTTCTGCAAATCAAATGAACCAGCTCCTAAACACATATAACCCTGTTCTGACACTCTTGCCAGAAAAGGGAGAGGGCAGGAAGGAAAATGGGCAATGAAACTACTGGAATAGGTAATCATTTTATTCTTTCCAAACTTATCGTAACCTAGAGTGTCGCGTGGTTAAGACAGCATTGCTTCTCATGTGTGAGTATGCTGTGGAGGGAAAATAGGACTTGGTGAAAATTCTGATTTATGAAATCTAATTTTTAAAGAACTGGCAGTTTAGTCATATTTAAACATGTAACAGCCTCTGGAACATATGCAAAACCAATATGGGGTTCCCTGGCAAGCAGTCCTTGTAGAGCTGGGATAGTGAATAACTAAATATTATTTGTAATTGACGTACCATTGTCGGGAGGTATAGCGCTCCTGGAATTTATGTCTTCCGCATTTGTCGAGAATCAACAATGTAGAAGAAATTGTCTGCTTGCTCTCGAAATGAGGCTTGTTTTCCTAAGTAGTTCAAAGTATTCCTCCCAGCTACTCATTTATACCATTTATTTGCTTAACAAACTTGTCGTTCCAAAGGAGTACGAAGTTGGCCCAACTCTAAATTACCCCAGATGCCAAATCAGCAGGTACAAACTAATGGGGTTTGACTGTGTCAAAAGCCAAGGTAAAAATGTACATATTCTGTTGATTGAAACCCAACCTCTTTAAGTTGAGAAATTCAGAGCTGTATTTGTTAAAAGGGCGTTGGAAGTCAGACAGATCTACATGCGAACCCCAACTCTGTCATCATAAGCAATTAAAATTTGCCTACATCTCAATTTCCTCATCCATAGAATCCAGGTCCTAGCTGTTAGGCAGGTTTGTAGTGAGTGTCGGATGTTTTATTTATAAAACACTATGTTTTATGTATAAATACTACATTTGATATATGAAGACACTATGCACTGGGCATAGTGCCCAGTCTGTGCTTCACAAAGCCACTCATTGGGTTCTGGTTTCCTTATCCTCAAGATATGGCTGCTGATAACTCTATCTCATGGTTACTGCAAACATTAAGGGAGGTGGCTTGTGCACAGCCCTGGAATGTGCTGTTCCACACATTCAGACCTTTCTCCCATTGGCCCCCACTCTCCCTGGGTTGTCATAATTCCAAGTAGAATATAAAAGAAGTATAAGTGCATTTAATACATTCTAGAACACTTGAAAAATACGGTACACACTAATGATTTGTTATTGCAGTTTGTCAACTTACCAATTATTACCTCTTTCCTAAAGTATGGAAGAGAGAAGGCAATCATATTGTCAGAGCCAAGGAATTAATAAGGACTGTTTCTAGTGGGAACAAGGTGCTATAGGAATGCAGGAGGGAATGATTTGACAGTTTAGGGAAATCACTGTGTCTTTATATTTAAAAGCTGTTCTTTTTTGTTCAGTGTATTTCAGTGACTTAATAGAGTGATCTTTTTACAGAAAAAAAAAAGGGAGAGAAAAAGCAATCGTATTTGGATCATGGGCTTTAACTGACCTTTTCCAATTGCCTAAGGCTGTAAATAGCTCAATGGTTTAGACAGTTGTTAAGAGCATGGTCTGTGGAGCCATAAGTAGAGTTAAATTTCCAGGTCTGCCACTTACTATCTGTGTGACCTTAGGTAGCATGACCTTGGAGAAGTCACCTTACCTGGATAAGCTTCAGTTTCCTCTTATATGAAATAGAATAAGTGATACTTAGCCAAGAGTTTTAAATGAGATAAAGTATTTAAGACCATGGGTGCTATGCCTAACATAAAATTAAAGTAGTCCTATTTATGTATCATTTACCAAGCACCACAACTGAAAGCACCAGATTTTAACTCTAGGCAACTGTAAGATACCACCAACCTACCTGAGAGGAAACAAGAAGCTTCTATCGAATTTACGACACAATACCCATACCATAAGGGTCATAGACCTATTGCCGTGTATCCCACAGTTCAGGGAATCATTCTGCTTGAGGATTACCACCTCTCCACTATCCCCACCCTCTCCTTCCTCCACAAGTGCTCACAGCTGAATTGGACAATCTGCTTTTTTTTTTTGTAAAGTAAATAAATATATCCCATCTCAAATTGATGTATTTTTCAGCCATGTCAATTTTTCCCAGGTAGCAGGGATAAAGGGAATGTTCTTGGCTAACAAGAAGATTGACAACCAAGTGAAGACTTTCATCACGTATAACAAAGGCCGAGACTGGCGTTTGCTGCAGGCGCCTGACACAGATCTAAGGGGGGACCCCGTGCACTGCTTACTGGTGAGTGTTCACATTGGAGAGGAATGTTCCACACAGTGATGGGCTGGAACTGGATATTAAATTAGCAGATGAAGATCATTCCAGGGCTTGTTGCTTAACTGGTGAACAAAAGGGGACAGGGCTGGGAATGAAGGCAGAGTATGTAGAAAAGGGGCGCTGTGCTGCCTTGTGTGATAAGCCAAAGAGATAAGAGGACTTGAGTAAGTTCCTTGCTCATTTCAAGGATTTTGAGTTGTGACCAGGTTCTGATGAGGACCTCAAATTGTAGTTTAAGGGAGAATGTGATCCTTTCCATCTATGGTGGGGAGATACACCCTTACTTTTGCATGAATGATTTGTTACATATCCAATGATGCATAAATTCAGCTGCAAAATTGATGAACTGACAGCAGAATGTATAGGTGTATTTTCCAACAGAGATGTTTAATCATACTTTCAGAGGAGTTTATGCCTCAAACAAGGGGTAAGAACCACTGATTGAAACCCTCACTTGTACCCTTTGTGATGTGTTCCATCCATCTATGTCTCATTCTGTATAGCTGAGATTGGTAAACCATGGCCTGTGGGGCAAATATGGCCCACCAATTGTTTTTCTAAATAAAGTTTTACTGGGACACAGTCATGTTTATTTATAAATTGACTCTGGCTGGTTTTGCTCTAAATGATAGAATTGAATAGTTGTGGCAGGGACTATGTGGTCCATAAAGCCTATAGTATTTACTATCTGGCCCTTAAGAAAAAAAGATAGAAAGTTTACTGTACCCTGCTGTGAAGTAAAGCTTTATTTTAGTTGCCTAACATTTGACACTATGTAGATAGATCCACATGAATTTATTTATATATTTGATTATATGAAGGTGTCCAAGAGAAGGATCAGAGCTGAGTCTTGCCTTCAGGGAGTTTGCAGTCCACTTGAAAGACACTCGATTAATAAATCAGAGAGTAGAGGGTCACATCTCACTCTTCATGGTGGTTTTGGGGCTTCCCTGTGCTTGATACATGGATAGATACTGAGTGAATGCAGAAGGAGGGGAGGATGAGATTAATTGCAAAACAAAGTATAATTAAGTGCTAATTTCTGTGAAACAATTTATAAAAAGGAGAGATCAGTATGTAAACCTAGAGGAGAGACTTCTTAGTTTTAGTAAGAAAATTTTGTATACACACACACACACACACACATATGCACATATGAGTGTTTGCAGTCTTCATACAATTCTCACTTTGATGTTATCCACACTCAGCTTGCTTTGTCCCAGGAAGTCTGAACAGTCACTTTGCAGGTTCATCTCATACAGCTGTAGGCGGGTCACCCTTGTACTCGAGAAGATGCCAGCAGCCATAGCTTGACCTTATTAGTTGCAAAGGATATCACAGTTGTCACTGTGCATCAGGAAAGCGGGTTACAATTCAGCCTCCCACTCAGCTACCATCCTTATTACTGGCAAATTACGGGGGGGAGGGGGGTAGTAAGTGCACAAAGCCAGTGACAGTAAGTAAATGTAACAGTTATTTATTGAATACCCACTGTATACAGGGTATTCATTGTCCAGTAGCTTTTTAAAAAACCAGAGCCACCTTCCAAGTTTAGCTATTCCAAGTCGGGGCATTGTGGTATTTAGCCAAAGAAGCATGGGATGCACCAGTGCTTTAACATGGCCCTCCATCCTACCGTGCATTTTGGAGATAAAATGCCCATGAGAGCGAATTAACCATATCACCTGACGAGGCTTGCCTGTGACCACTCTGGCATCATAAATGCGTGGGTGGAAATGCCTCTGACACAAAGCACTTAGTGAAGGGCCCCCTGTTACAACTTCAGCCCAGTTTTAGGAAGTCTTATTGCCATGCCTCCAAAATATAAACGCAGTATCAACTTGTTTACCCATCTCTACTGGGACTGTTCCAATCTAAGCTGCCATCATTTCTCACCTGCCCTGGAATGAGAGGCTCCTAACTGGTCCTCCCATCTCTACCTGGCAATCTCTTCTCCACACAGCAACCAGCACGATCTTTTCTTTTTCAATCCAACTTTACTGAGATAAAACATACATAAAAAATACCCACTTTCGGGGCACCTGGGTGGCTTGGTCGGTTAAGCAGCCGACTTCGGCTCAGGTCATGATCTCACGGTCCGTGAGTTCGAGCCCCGCGTCGGGCTCTGTGCTGACAGCTCAGAGCCTGGAGCCTGTTTCAGATTCTGTGTCTCCCTCTCTCTCTGCCCCTCCCCTGTTCATGCTCTGTCTCTCTGTCTCAAAAATAAATAAACGTTAAAAAAATTAAAAAAAAAAAAAAGAAAGAAAATACCCACTTTCAGAGTATAGTTTGATGAATCTTGACAAATGTTATGGACCTATGTAACCACTACCACAGTCAAGATAGAATATTTTCATCACTCAAAACTTCCTTTGTGTCCCTTTGCAGTGAGTTTTCATGCTCCCGGTCCTAGGCAATCACAAATCTGCTTTCATTTACTATAGATTAGATTTCTCTTTTCTCAAATTTTATGTCAGTGAGATCAACTTGAGCTTTAAAAATTCGGGTATTGTTCTTAAGGTTTCTAATGACTTTCTAATTCGGGTAGAATAAAGTTCAATTACATTACCATGGCCTGCCAAGCCTCATATGGTCTGGCCCCTGTTTTCTTCTTCTGCCTGTTCTCCCACCTCTCTCTCTCCTTCTCTACATAGTCCATTGTGGGGGAGGACAGCACTTTTTTGCATACCTTTAACTCACCCTGCTCATTTATGTCTTAGGCTCTGCATTCACCATTATTTCTCTTAAAATGCCTTTTCCCTGGTCTGGCTTTTTCTTGGCATTCAGATCCTTGCTGGATTACCTTAATCTAAGAGGCTTCTTAAGTTTTCTCTAAGAGTTGACTCAACTCTTTTTTATCCACGATCCTTCTCGTTCTCTGAAATTAGCACATGTGTTTGTTGACTGTCTTGCCTACCTTCCCCTGCTCAAATATGAGCTCGAGTATAGGAACTGAGCTGGCTTTTGGCCACTCCAAAGAATAAGCTCAAGAATCTTACCTGACACGTGGTAGGTGTTCAACATGTGTTGTTATGGGTGTTGTTTGTCTGAAGTCGATGTTCCACTGACAGGTGTTGGTTGAGTTTCACATTTCAACTTGAGTGGAAACTTTCCCTTGCCACTGACAGCCACACAGAGGGATTCATAATATCCATCCCTGAAACTAAGAGGCCTAGGTTGACCCCATAGTTAAGAAAATCAGTAGGCTCATTAAGATCCAGGAGAGATGAATTAATGGGCTCTAAATGTATGGCACCCAGGAGTCTTTGGCCTGCCTCCCTCATTAACTCTCTGATGTAGTTTCAATCTGAGTTTTAGAAAACACGCTGAGGAAAGGCAATGGCAAAGGGAGTGGGGAGTAGGGACCAAAATCACTTATAAAAATCTGCCAAAAGCACAAAATAGAAAAGAAAATCTTTGAGCTACAGGAGACCCAGACTGTTAAGAACCTTCTTTATGCTTGGGAGCTGGTGGCAGAGAGGAGATAAAAAGTGATTTTAGATTGTGAGTACTTAGAAAGTGACAGTGTCACCAAA
>NC_064818.1:62527621-62558143 GCF_023721935.1 Panthera uncia | reverse complement strand
AAATGTATTCTATAGAAATAAGACATCCAGAGTAATTTGGGGCTGTATTTTTGGGACTTTTAGACTGATTGCCTGGAGGGCTCAGCTAGGATTTCTTTTCTCTGAAGAGTGCATTGTACACTTAGATGGGGTATTACAGGTCATGGTCCACCTGCCACCAAAGCCTCAGAATTGGGTTCCCAAGAGGCGAGATGTGAGCTGAGCCTGTGACAAATCCTGGGTCCCTAGGGAAAGCAGAGTGTTCTGTAGAGAGAGGCTGTGACTTCTTTATGGATTCAGTTGACAGTTCTCTAGTGGAGCTAAGCAGCCAGCTACCCCCAGGAGATTCTTGACTCTGCTTTCTGCTCCTTTGCACTGGCTGTGACTCCCCACGCTGTGCTGGATTGGAGTGCAGCTCAATGCCCCCAGACTCAGCCTGTTGGTGCAGAGCCCTCTCTCTCCCAGGCTGTTGACTCTTTACTAAGAATCTAATGGATTTCTAGCTCCAGTTCAGGGTCATAAATAGCATAAATGTGTGAGTTCAGGCGTGGATTTGGAGGATACTGTTTAAGACCTTGGCTGCTGCCTTATTGATAAAAGGTCTGATTTGGCTTTTCAGTACAATACTCAGATTAGGGGCCCTAGGGATAAGGGTACCATGAAGATGAGACCCAAAGGCTGTCAGTGCAGAGGATGGGGAAAAGAGGAGGTGGAATGAGATGCTGGTTGACTCTTAAATAATCTCACAGTTTTTTAGTTGATTTAATTCATGGTGGGGGGGCATATCTCCTGTCATTTAGTAATTTTTCATTGGTCAACCACAATGCTCAGAAGACAGTAGCTAGTTAATGGATCGGTTAAATCCAACAGACATTTATTGAACACTTACAATGGCCAAAGGATTTTGTTGGTTAAAATAAAAAATACAAGAATAAGACAAAAGAAAGGTAATTTGGAGCTAGAGGTCCGCAATGGGCTTCAGGAATCTGTGAATTCCCTAAAATTGAACATTGAACTCTGTGTGCATATGCCTTTGTGTAATTTTCCTTGGGATGGAGTCCTTAACTTGCCTCAGCTGCTCAAAATCTGAACGTGATCCTGAAGAGATTAAAGACGAGAGATCTAGTTGCTCCTAGTATTGACCAGTTGATGATATGCCATGCCCTGTGACTGTGTGTGAGTAAATACACAAAGGATGGTTTCCAAACATGTATGCTGCACCCTTCATTGTCTGTAAGTCACCTGCTAGGTCTTGGTGGTTTCAAGGTACAGTTCTGTATTTTCTTAACGTGGAAAGATAAGGAAAATAGATGCCTTTGTGACAAACTGTACTTTGACTCTTCCGAATTGGGGATAACTCTGCAAAGATACTCCGGTATTTCTGACATGGTAGGTAATGGGAGAAAAGAAGGGAAGAAGGCTGGAAAGAAGGAAGGAAGGGAGAGGTAGACAAAGTGCCCCTGCCTGGGCAAAATGTGCATAACAGTTAGCGAGCCCTGTCCTGTGTCCTGCAGGAGTTGGCAGTGGCATTATAATAAACCTCTCTATTAAGTTTTGGTGATTTGACTTTGATGGATGTTCAAGGCTGGTCAGGTAGAAAAGTTTAACTTAAAAAAGTAAAGATAAACCACTTAACATTGGTTTTCTTTGAGCATTGATGCAGGCTCTATAACTTCCTTGCACAAATGGAAGAAGGAAAAAAGAAAAGCCACAGAATATTCTCCTCACACCAGCTGGGGGCAATCCAGTACTGTAAATGTGAGAGTGGAGGAAAAAGTGCACCAGAAAGAGCACGTCTAATGTTGCTGCTACCGCCTGAACTGGTGTCTTTTCTTCTCAAATTAATTTATCTCGGGGCTCTGAAAGCCATAGCAACAGAGCAGTGCTGAGGTGACCAAGCCAGAATGCCCTCTATTCTTTGGAACAGCCAGGACCAGATATCAAATAATCCTTGATCAGGCCGGGTGGAGAGGGAGCATCACAATCTTCTAGACTATTGGGTGGTGAAGTAGGTGGCAAGCATCTGGTTCAAGATTGCAAACCAGGTGCTCCCTTAGCCAGGGATGTTCCCTCTGTGGGGGACACAGAAGTCCCTCCATAAAGCCATGGGACTAGGCTAATCCCCTAAGAGTTAGGCATGTCTTGGAATGCCATGGCGATAGTCACATTAATCTGATTATGCGGTTTATAAATAAACCCAAGATACTTCTGGCATTGTTCCTAGGTCAATTCCTAGGAATTGTTCCTAGACCTGTTTTCAAAAGGTCTTGTAAGTCCTAATGTAAAGCATTGCTTCATGTTTCGAGCATTTATTGACTGCCTTTTTTAGATTCTGTGCTGTGTTCCACAGAAGACTCAAAGTAGCACTTAAAGTTTTCTCTTTGTTTGTAGAGTTTCTCTCTTAGGGAGGTGGTTTCTTATTTGTTGAGTTTATCTCTTAGGGAGATAAAACTGTAGGTACCTCAGACAGATAAGACAAGATTGCAAGTGGTCAAGTAAACAGCTGTAAATCAGAGAAGGAGGGGAACCTGATAGCCTGTCGTTGTCAGGAAAACTTTCATGGAAAAATGGTTTGATATCTCTTCTTTATCCTGTCTTAGCATCTATCTGAGTGCAACGCAACACTGTCCTGGAACTTCTGGAACATGTAGCAGTACCCGTCCTCGTCTTCCTCGTGGGCAAAAGGAAGCCAAGCATTTAGTTCCCACTGATTCTTTTTATTTGTATTTTTAATTTTTTTTTCATATTTATTTATTTTTGAGAGAGAGAGAGAGAGAGAGAGCACAAGCAGGAGAGGGGCAGAGAGAGAAGGAGACACAGATTCCGAAGCAGGCTCCAGGCTCTGAGCTGTCAGCATAGAGCCCCGTGTGAGGCTCAAACTCACAAGCTATAAGATGAGCCAAAGTGGGACACTTAACTGACTGAGACACCCAGGCGCCCCCCCACCCACCTTGTGCCACTGATTCTTTTTATAAGGGAAGCCCTCCTTCCTCTTACGGAACATTATAAAGTAAAAATTCCTTTTGTGAAAACTTTCTATGAAATTTCCATGCAAAACTGCTCTTTATTACTATCTTTCTCCCTTGAGAGTTTACCTTCTGTGTTGGCCGTGAGGAAGGCCCTGTTGTGACCCACGGTTTTATTTCACCAGTATTTGGGCTGCTTTTCTTCCTGAGATTCATTTGTTGTTTGTCATTTACTCTATCCTATATAAATTTAATCACTGTATCTCTGTAGCTTTCTGAATATCTGCTGGCTGAGACTTACGGAGCAGAATGAAAGTAATAACAGAGATACATTGGTGATTCCAAAAACTCAAGTCGATAAGATTAGAAAATAATCTTTTTGAGAGATGAAAAGAGATGTGGGTTCAGACACAAACTTGTAGTTTTTGACAACTCTGTACCAGAACTATTTTAAATGAAATTCGTGTAAGATTTATTATCCTGTATTTGAAAACTGTTGATAGCTTCATCAGAGAATTTGATCGAGATTGTTACACACAGACATCAAGTCCCTTAAATTTTCATTTAGATTGTTATTACCAGTACATTTTGTCTACAGGTATGACTTTTATATTGAATAATACTGATCCTGATAATTCCCTGACATGGATACTATGTCAGTCATCTGATAGATGTTAGGACAGTTTCACACGCAGCTTCTTCTGTACAACAGAGACCAAGTTCTCCCGTGGAGGGTGGCTGGGAGGTGCCATCTGACTTCTCAGAGCCCTCCCAGTCTGACCAAACCTTCTTTTCAGACTTCATATCCATCCTTCCTCCTCACTGTAACCTGGCTGCCTACTGTATTATAGCTAAACTCATTCTGCTTCTTTTCTTTGTTATTGATATCAATTAGGCCTGAACTATCCTTCATCCTCCTGAACATCTCACCTGCTGTTCATATTCTACACATCATTGCCTCAGGCACCATTTTCTCCCCAAAGCCTTTTTCTGATCCAGCGTTGAACATAGTTGTGTCAGCCTCTCAAACTTCATATTCCGTCTGTATTGATCTTATGACTGTTAAAATAGTCTCTCTTTATGGTAATCAATAGAAAGATCTTAAGCTATATATCTCATAATGGCAAAGACCAAAATTTAGTCAGTGTAAGTCTTTCATAAGCTACATCTCGTGTTTTTCAGATAGAGTACTAAAATATTTCTTGAATGACCAAATGGCAATCAAGGCAGTAGAACAGGCCTAAATCAAAGGGGCCCCCACCTTCCCCAATTTGGCAGCTGTCTTATACTTAGTGGACCCCAGGTATCTGTGGAATGAAAGGTGCGTGCATGGATGGATGGATGAATGGGATGGATGGATGCCCTGAAACTGGACTTTAGATGACCTTTTTGATTATATGCTTTCATGACACTCATTTCTCCTCTTCTCAGCCCTACTGCTCACTGCACCTTCACCTGAAGGTCTCTGAGAACCCCTACACCTCAGGGATCATCGCCAGCAGAGACACAGCCCCCAGCATCATAGTGGCTTCAGGTAAGAAGCTTGTCTGGTTGGCTTGCTGTGGAAGATTGCGTTTATTTTCAGAAGCTAGATATCTGTGCTAGAAACTTAATGAGTAAGCAAAAAGATATTTTGAAAGTCAACCTAAAGCCATTGACCCCGAAGCAACTCTGCAGAAAAACCCTGCTCAGATACAGTGTTTACAGTGTAAGTCCATCTCGAGCAGTGGAGATGGCCATTACAGCCCATTGTTAGCTTTTGTGAAAAGCTCCTTTCACTACTGATGATGTGCTCTTTCTAGGTAACATAGGTTCCGAATTGTCAGACAGCGACATCAGCATGTTTGTCTCTTCAGATGCAGGGAACACCTGGAGGCAGGTGAGAAAGTATCCTGGGTCAAGTTGCTGCAGTTTCAATGACATAAAAATTGTTCAACTGGGTTAAATTCTGAGAACTCATTCAGCTGTACATAAATCCTAAAGCTTGTCAATGTGTTTATTTTCCTGTTTTGTTTTATGAGAGTCTTAAAGTTTAGCAAATATTTGTGCAATTTGTTTGTTTGTTTTGTCATTCAGTAAAAATGACCCTTTTTCAGAGTCTCTATGTAAGAAAGCTTATAAGTGACAATGAAACCAAATCGGATCTGAAAGAATTTTTTTCCATAAAAGGACACCAGGATCCCAAAGAGTTTATCATATTGGGAACATGGAAGCTGGAGGGTAGATTGTATACCCAGCACTGAGCTGCCCCCATAAATTCCCCTTGCCTCAGAGTCAGAATATAGAGGAATGCAATGATTCTGAAATAGCCATTACCCAGGTGGTGTTCTGAAATGTCTATATGTTATGTGCAGAAGACAGAGTCATAACCATCAGGGTGCATATGTTAGGAAAAGTAGAATTGGAATCACTGTAAACCAACATGTTTAGCTTAAATGCTTCCTCTCTTTCTTCTAAATGAAAATTAGATACCCATAGCTTATAAAACAGGCATTTAATGAGATTTAGCAATCATAACAAGATATGTGCCTAATGCACGGTTGTTACACTTCAATAAATATGTTTTAATAACCTACTGACGTTTAATTATCATACAGTAACTAGCCCCGTAAATTGAAATCTAATGCACAGGTAATCACACAGAAGTGAGAACTCCCTGCTTTATGTTTTAGATAGAGATGCCCATGTTATAGTCCAAGTTACCATTTCCTAGCTTCTGACCCCTTATGGACCCTCTGTATGATTCACATGGTTTGAGGAGAGCAAGGCAGGAAAGATGTTTGCTTAAGAATCCCCAGGGCTATTGCTGGAGCCTGCTTCAGATTCTGTGTCTCCCCCTGTCTCTGCCCCTCCCCCACTCATGCTCTGTCTCTCTCTGTCAAAAATAAATAAACATTAACAAAATTAAAAAAAAAAACAATAAAAAGAATCCCCAGGGCTAGTGATCTTAGAGGTATGTAGGAACATGGACTATTAAGCTTCCTCTGGAGAATAGCTCGAAAGCCAGGATCCCATTTTGTTTCTCCCAACACCCCAAACAAAGAAAAGGACTTTTTACATCTGTAATCCTGAGGTACGTCTTAGATATAAGAAACAAACAAAGGGAAAAACAATCATGTCTGTAGTGTAACTGCAGACAAGGTGACACCAACAAAGCAATTATGAAAAAACCGCGCATATCTCATATAGTGAGGACACAAAACTTGTTTGTAGCCCATCTCCATTTGACTTCAAATTGGTTTCTCCATTTTTGGAGAAAAACCTAAATGACGCGTGTACCCAAAGATGATTCCATTTGGATCAGAACTCCTATATGGCTTGCTAGAGAATCTATGAATTGAACCAGAACAGCTTTCCTCTGAAATACTTGGAAAACTTGAAATAATTACATCTGGAAAGGGCCCTATAACTCCGCAGGTCTCGGACCCGTGAATTACTACACACATGGTCTTGGGTAAGTCACCACATCTCTCTAAACGTTAGTTTTCTCATCTGTAGAAACGAGAATGCTGGGGTAAAGTTATCTCTAAGGCTTCTTCCATCCAAAGATGTTACACAATATGATGGTTACCCTGCATTCTGAGAAGTGGGTCCTAAGTGGGAATCAACAGAACTTGCCATAAAAATATGGGAATAGAAGCATGAATACATAACTATTAATTCTTCAGGTTCATTTGTGGCACACCTAAAATCATTTTGTACAGTGCCAGTGGTATATGCATCCCACCTTGGGAAGCATTATTTATAAGTGTCTTTCCAAAGAGGTGGGGACACCTTGGTGTATCATGGGAAGGACTTTTCCTCCTCATATGAAGGCTAATTCTCTGAACTCTGGGTGTGTGTCCATGTGGATGTTTTCCTCTTGCAGATCTTTGAAGAAGAGCACAGCGTTTTGTATCTGGATCAAGGTGGAGTCCTGGTTGCTATGAAGCACACGTCTCTCCCGATTCGACATCTCTGGTAATGGCACTGATCATGAGTCATGCACCCGATGGTTCCATACTGCTAAGACCAGTTGAGGAGTCAGGCTATCAGTTGGTGACGATGTTTGCAATAAACTGTCAAAGTCTACTAGAACAGCATCTATGCCTTTGCTGTATTAAAATAAGACATCGCCAGCGGTTTCACAAGAGGAGGAAAGGAGACAGAGAGAAGGAGGGAAGGAGGTGGGGGTAGGGCTGGAGGGAAGGATATTGAGAAAGACCGAGATTCTACCCCTGAGAGAAGAGCTGCATTATGGTTTTCAAATATGACAGTGCCCTCCCCAGTACCTTACTCTTTGAGCACACTTGTGGGTACAGTGGTGTGTCAGGTAAAATAGGTAGAAGTCAAGAGAGGCTTAACGTGTGTCCGTTATGTGTGTTCTGCACAGAGATCAGCAGTTCGGGGCAAATCTGTCCCTATCTCATTTCCCCCTGATTCTATTGGGGGAAGGAGGTTACCAGTCTGCACCTCTACCGGTAGGTCTTGCCCAGATGGACATTTAAGGCCTAACTTCCAGAATGGTTTCTAGTAGACTCCTTCATCTCTGTTTTTGAAAAGGGCTCTCTCCACAGTGCAAGCTTGTTCAAAACCAAAAGCCTGATTTTCCGCCTGGTGTGAGTTACTTAGGAGACTGAAGAGAAAACTGTGGAAATAAGAGAAATGGAGGCTTAGCGTGGGGGAAGGCATCCGCAGGGAAACACAGAACAGAGGAAACATCCTGGGTGACCTTCAGAGTTGCAGACTTCTCTTACTCGCAAGAGTCAGTCCTGTACCCATTCACTCAAGGAGTCAGCCAGGATGCAAAACAGTGTTAAGAGGGAAGCCACCAAGGGTTTGATCTCTTGGAGGCAGCTGGTTCAAGTCCATCTAAGTAGGTCTTACAAGGCCATTGCTCTTCAGAATCACCAGTAAGACTTGCTGCTAGATTGCACTGAGGTTTTGGAGAGCGTCACATTGAGATCTAAGATCTAATAAAATATCCAAATTAAAAAAAAAAATTCTATCAAAGACTTATTATCATTCCCATTTCATGCAGCTCTCCCCTTATGGCTGTTATAATACATCTGGGTCCCGAATCGCTTGGCTAACTGTATTTCTACCTTCTGATGTAATTAAGAGTACGTATTCACATAAAAGGCTCACTTTGACAGTGTCCCCAGTACTTTTAAAATGTATTCTTCCCTGGCTGATAGTATTTTTCCTCTGAAAGGATTTTTTTTTCTTTTGAGATGTGATGCCTGTTATTTTTTTCTTTCATTAGGTTGAGTTTTGATGAAGGGAGATCTTGGAGCAAATACAGTTTCACATCTATTCCACTCTTTGTGGATGGGGTTTTGGGCGAGCCTGGGGAAGAGACTCTAATCATGACGTAAGTGGAAAACTATGATGTCCTCTAGTCTTAATAGAAATCCAGGAATATGTTGTGTTTAGCAAAGCCTATTCACTTTGCTACTCTTATATTTGAAATTGCTAGCAAGGTCAGTACACCTGATTTCATGATTCCTCCGCAAAGGGGAAAGAAAAATGTGGGCGTGGCCAATTTCTTGGCTCTTTACTAATTAGGAGACCCATACTGAGGGCTGGCAGCACAAGGGCACAGTCTATTTTTTCCTATGCTGAATGGGTTTAGGGAAATTAGAAATTATTATTTCAACAGAAAATAAAACTATAAATTTAAAACTTTAATAATAAACTCAATATATAGAAAATCACAGGCATATAAGAATGATTTCACTTTAAGGCAGAACGCAGAGCTTGATCAAAACCCCACAAAGGATTTTATTTTTCCCTGGCTCTTTACCTAACCCAATTGTGAGGCGTATTAGGAAAACTGTGAGAACAATCTGTTCTTGTGAAATTGCATTTGCACTCATTCTTGTCTGGAAAGTGACGATCATTAATTTGTGAAAGACTTGATTAATGAGTTGCCTGCTTAAGGGTTTCAAAACATGAGCTTTGAATTTGAAATATGAAACGGTGAATTTTTTTTCTTCCCCTGGAAAATTAGACATGGAAAACAGAGAGAAGGTTTTAAAGTAGTCGACCTTGTGATCAAAAATCATAGTGAGTAGTTGGTACATTTTCTAATTTTTTCTTCCCCTTTTTTAATGATAGGAAAGATCAACATAAATTTAATATGCCTAATAGCTACCCTTTGCCCCTGGTATACATAGCTCAATTAGCAATTTGTTCCATAATTTATCTTTATTCAGTTTTCATATTTGCAAAACTCGGATGAAAAAACACTGACTGAAAAGGCTACCTTGTGGCTTTTATCCACGGATATCTATGGTTGGTGATTCAAATGCCTCATTATATACCTGAATTTCTCTGAATAAGGAGAGTGGAGTGCACAGTGTAGGAAGCAGTTCTAACTAGTTGGCCCCATTGACCACATTCCCTAGGGACTGGTGGGAAGGTAAAATGGCATGGAAACCATGGGAACCAGGGATATTAGCAAGAGAACCTACAAGTGTAATCTTGGACCACATAGAATGCAGCATTTGTAATGTTTTTCTTACTTTCTTTTTTCTTTTCTGTCAACCAACCATTCTTGTGGTACGATACGCAGAAGTGGGTTTTTAAGTCAGACACCCTGTGTTCTGAATCAGCCAGGTCTTAGTTGTTTCTTTGCATATCAACTCTCTGGGCCTGAAATTACTCAGATGTGATAGGGTGCCAATAATAGTAACCCTCCTCATACATGTGCTTTGAGGATTGACTGATATGATCAATGTAACGTGTTTAGCATCATACTAAGTTCATAGCAAACACCCGGCAAACGCTAGCTATGGGCCCTGTTACTCTTGTGATTATTTTTATCATTTTGAACTCTGTAGAGTGTTTGGACACTTCAGCCACCGCTCCGAATGGCAGCTGGTCAAGGTGGACTACAAGTCCATTTTTGATAGACGGTGTGCCGAGGAGGACTACCGACCCTGGCAGCTGCACAGCCAGGTAGGACGAGGACAGCTGAGGTTAAGTCCTGGGTGGAAGGCATGGGTCATGTTGGGGGAAAGCTGGCCATTAAAATGTAGGAATAGGGGGTTCTCTAGGTTACACTGCCCATCTACCGCTTTCTTGCATGTTTTGTGTTCCACAGCGGTGAGCAAACTCAACATTTATAGCTTGTGGTGAAGTAATTTCTTTTTTTTCTTTATTGTCCTAGGAGATAATGAGATAAAATTCAAATGTGCTTGGCTTAGACTTACAACTCAAAATGAAATACCAACTCAGCATGCAGATCCAAACATAATTTATCTGAGCATGTCATATGGTTGCAGGGTAGGGGCAGGGGTGACAAAAGGATCTTCAGTTTTATCTAGCAAAGCAGAGATGTAAAATAATAAAATTATGCGCGGTGAGCAGTGCCAGTAAAATCCTCTCCTGTTGCCCTGTGATTCCCTGGGATTGGGTAGTGCCTCTTGCCTCCTCCAAAGGTACTCTGGGTACGAGGGGGCAGAATTATTAATAGGAAACTTTCCTTCATTCTGGCCCTTCCCCTGATCAGCTCGTATCAGAATGCTTGGCCAAAAGCATTTTTCTGTTGATTTCCCAAGGTGGAAGTCATTCTACAGGTCTCTCTGAGGACATGGCAGAGGTTCTCACTGCACAGCCACCGCCATACTCAGGGAGGAACCCATCGTCTCCCCAAACCTAGACTAAGTACACTTGACCCTTGAACAACAGGGGTTTGAAATGTGCAGGTCCACTGACAAGCAGACTTTTTTTCAATAAATACAGTACAATGCTTTAAGTGTATTTTTCTCTTACTTACAATTTTCTTCATAACATTTTCTTTTCTCTGGCTTACTTTATTGTAAGAACACCATATACAATACACATAACATACAAAGATGTGTTATTCAACTACTTATGTAATCAGTAAGGCTTTCAGTCAACAGTAAGCTATTGATAATTAAGTTTTGGGGGAGTCAAAAGTCACATATGGATTTTTTACTGTGCGAGATGGTCAGCACCTCTCACTCCTGTGTTGTTCAAGGGTCAAAGTAACATATTTACATATAGATGTGTCGTGGAGCCAGTTAAAGTGAATTTGCTCAAGAAACACAGTGTATACTAGCCTGGACAAAACTTTTTTCTGTCCTTGAGACACAAAGAAAGCTGCGTTTGACAAAGTAAGGGCTGCATCAGTTAGCATCATATACTCTTCACAGACTCAATAATAAAAATATTACGTACATTGCTGTTACTTTCCCTTTTGAGATGTGCAATAACTATGCTATTCAGAGATTTTATTTATTTTGTGGAGAAATACTGAGTTTACTTCTCTCACTTGTCTGGTAGTTGGACATAAAATCAGTGCCATAAAGCTGTGTGGACAGAGGCATAATAAATTGAGGCAAAATGGATCTTTATACTTCTTAGGAAAACCCTTCTTTCATATGCTCATAAATGACCAAATGCATAAATCTTTTATTACAGAAGAATTAGACTTAATTACCAGAGATTTCTTGGCAATACATTTGTTATAAGCTGAGTCTTGGCTATCTGTGTGTCCCTCATAGCACTGGACCTCAAACCTCGCCAGGTAAAGGTTTGCTGAATACATCAGGAGTGAAGGATGGTTTTTGACACACCCTCACTGCTTCTTAGTATTGCATTTATAGTTGCATTCTACACCAGAGTTCTCGACATCAAAAAGAAAATCCCACTGGGGTGCCTGGGTGGCTCAGTCGGTTAAGCATCCGACTTCGGCTCAGGTCATGATCTCACAGTTCGTGAGTTTGAGCCCCGCGTCGGGCTCTGTGCTGACGGCTCGGAGCCTGGAGCCTGTTTCAGATTCTGTGTCTCCCTTTCTCTCTGCCCCTCCCCTGCTCATGCTCTGTCTCTCTCTGTCTCAAAAATAAATAAAAATTTAAAAAAAAATTAAAAAAAAAAAAAAGAAAATGCCATTAGTACAAAGTAGGTGACCTATGTTCACATTACACTAAGGTTTGAGAACATCTCTCTGAATGTCCTGAATTGAAGTAGGGAAGGTCCAAGTGATGTGCCCAACTGAGATCCTTGTCTCCTTACAGGGGGAAGCATGCATCATGGGAGCAAAAAGGGTATATAAGAAGCGAAAATCAGAGAGGAAGTGTATGCAAGGAAAATATGCAGGAGCTATGGAATCTGAACCTTGTGTCTGCACGGAGGCCGATTTTGACTGGTAAGCTTGTGCTGATACTCAGTGTATCAAATCTGTGTGATTCTTAATGAAAGCTGAGGTTTGAAATAATAGTGACATATACAGAGCTAAGCGACAAGCCTCGTATTCTTATGAAATTACCTTTGGAGGACAACATTTACTGGTTATGGGCATGTGTATATGGAAAAACTAGGAATTTCTTTGGACTGAAAGAGGATTCAGAAGATGTCTTGTAGCTATCCCCACATATTTGCTAGATCTCAGGACAAAAAGGGAGACCAGATCCCCCCCCTTGAGTTGCTTCAGACCGCAGCACTGAAAACAGTAAGTTGACTTTTCAGAGAGCAGATATATTTGTGCTCAAGGTAAAAACTTCCTAGAATCTAGGTTCCTAGTAGTGGAACAATGAGCTTATAAAGCAAAGTAAGTTTGCTGTCACTGGGAGTTTTCAGTCAGTGGTTAGTTAGCTGAAGATTGTGTATGCGAGCTATGGAAGACTTTTCTGATTTCAAGGCCAGGATTCAGTGGCATTGGCAGTCTATGGCTCTGTGGACGTGGTGGTATGGGAGACCTCTCCCTTTACCAGGATTAAGCTAGTATAAACCAGAAAAGTGCTGAGATATTTGAGCACGATAGCATTCTTCCTGAAGCATTTGATAAGCAGAAAGCTAGCCTGTGTTGTCAGCAATGCCCTTACTTTGTTCCAGGTCAGTGTTGGCATTCAAATGAGTTTGGAAATTATTAAGGATGAGTAGGTGGTAACTCCCTTCATCATATCCATCTCATTTTCTGTTCCTTTTTCCTTTCTTCTTTTTTTTTTCCCTTTTTCCTTAAATTTATTTATATGTTTCGGTTTAGAGAAAACAGTTGTTAAATATATATGTCAATGTTAAGTGATTAAAACTTGACGTGCGTAAGGAACCAAAGTTATTCCTTTAACATTGGATATCTACCTATGTAGCAATCATAGATCACTTATCTGACCATCAAAATATCAGTGCTGGGCTGAGATACTGTGCACATACACATCATGTAGCTTAGGAAATGGAAGTCTTCTCTCATGGTAGACCTCTGGAAACATCCTCTGAGTGAATAGTTCTGTACAGGCCTGCCAAAATTGGCCACCAGCTCTCAGACCAATAACCCAAGGCTGTTTCCCTCTTTTGGTAGACAAGGCAAGCCAAGAGCCAGTGCTAGATCTCTTGGGCTCAGCCAGAGGACAAGAGAACTTCAGTTACATTGGAGCTCACAAGGAATTCTGCAGGGGCCTCCCCAGCTGTAACTTCCATTGTAGCCAGTGCAACATTATTACAATGATAAAAATATATTTTTCCTGTCCTACCTTTCAGGACTGACACCCTGAAATGCATTCATAAGGAAAACGTCCATGGAATTTTAAAGTCATTTATCCCATCCTTCTTTCCAACTGTTTCTCCTTTATCCCCTCTATTCAAAGAGGATTTGTAAAGGATGACATTTTATCTTAGTCATTTAGCTTTGGCCTTACCAAATAGTCATTCCTTTGTAAAGAGCAAACGTATTCTAGTAGAAAACCAAAGAGAAAAAATGAGATGAGATGTCTTGATTCCCTGATGTCTCCTGGAAGTGTTGGTTTTGGGACAGTCTTTTCCACAAGGTTCCACAGTAAATGAGTCTTTTGTTATTGTCATGTGTTGTTTTTCTTCTTCCATTTTAAGCTAATCTAGAGTAAAAGGAACACAGGGTAAGGAAGGCAATTAGGCTTTGCCCTTCCCTTATCTCTGCCTCCCCTATAGTGTTGGCCCAATTCTTATATTCATTTGTGACTGGAATCTACCTCTAACTGAAATGTATTCTGAGAAGTGGTCAATGAATCATAAACGAGGCCATTGCAAGGTTTTCTAGTAAAAAAAAGGGGGGTTTTGTTACTGCATGATTTCTGAAAATATTTTGGAAGACTCACCATGACTTTGTTGAGTTTCTACCAGTAGCCAAAGCCTCAATGAGTCCACTTGACTATAGCGTAATAAAAGGTGGTTGTCACTAAATGTTCCCTCTCGGCTTGGCTCTCCCCTGGACGTTCCCCCAGATGACCTTGCCTGCCATCCCCAGCACTTGTAAAATAATTCCCTGAAATGAACACCGGGTATCCTGCAGGCAGCATTTCTGAAGTCTTCCTCTCCATGCTGTGTTGAACCAGCACCAAATCCAGCTGATATGTGCAGGATTCTAAGTGCCAGCTGCCTGGTGACAGGCCCCATGGCTAAGCCTGTTTCTCCCTTCCCGACCCTTGTGTGCCAACATCTCACCTCCATCACACAGATGGGCCGATTCATACTAATGCTTGCTGGTGACTGCCTATGATTTGTCTGTGCATGTGGAGGTCAATTTGTTGTCAATCTCTGTGCCCAAGTTCATCCTCCAGAAGCCAAGAATATCAGGCCACACAGAGGGCTCTGGAAGCAAGAAAGAGAGGAGGCTGGGAGAAAAATCTTTGACTCTTGCCAAGCAAGAGAGAGGCTTGCAAGCCGTCAGTCTCCACTGACAATGCTAACTGACTAGGACAAAATTTTCCTCAGAGAAATGCTCATGACATTCCTGAAGGACATTTCCTTTTCTGCTGTGACTTTGAAGCATATGGCTTGTGCACAGAGAGACCTGGCTCAGCTCTACTTGGTAGATCCAGATGTCTTGGAAAAGCACCCCAAAGACATCACCAGTAATGAGAATCGTACCACATGTGGCTGTGTTTGTGTCAGTGATGTTGACACTGAGGGTTGCGCTCCCACCACTGTGTGTTTTCTCTTTGTAGCTGTCTTGGGGCCCAGCCACCATCAGTGTTATGTATTCTCCTAATGAGAACATAATCTGCTCTCTCAGCTTAAAGCCGTTTAATTGGAACTATTGGTCATTGAGTCTTCATCTCTACACAAGCATCTCTGTTGCTTTCAAGTTATCTCTTCCGGCATTATCCTGGGTAATTGACAGATATTCCACAGGGGAAAAACACTTCCATTTTTGGAAAGGTATTGATTTGGTGAACTCTTGTTTGTTGACCACTTGGCTAGAGTAGAAGTTGGCTGTGGACTACCATGAAACCATTCTCAGTAATTTTGCCACCTACTGACAGGTTTCTTTTGGCTCTTCCCCCCACAGTGACTACGGTTATGAGCGACACAGCAATGGTCAGTGTCTGCCAGCATTTTGGTTCAATCCGTCTTCTCTGTCAAAGGATTGCAGCTTAGGACAGAGTTATCTCAACAGCACCGGGTGAGTTTCTGAAGTGATGACCTTGAGAGGTCATTCTCTGCTGTTTTTCAGCCTGTGTGAAACATGCACAATTACTCCTGCTTGAAGACCAGGGCCTTTGCTTTACAGCACGATTTATTTGTTTTTCGTCCTTTTAGTAATGTGGCACCGATTTGTGTGAATAGTACAAATTTCGTCTGAGAATGAGACCCCACTTGCAAATAAAGAAACAAAATGGGTTCCTTAGATGGAGAAGATGATGAAGATTATAATAAGTTTCTTCATTTTATGATACTTCATTTCAGAACTATTTCTGTGAAACTACCCTGTACTCTCATTGCATCTCTGTGAAGAAGGCCAAGTAAATATTTCATAGGTGCACTTCCTGTTTTATCGATGTGGAACATAGAGCGAACAAAGAAGCTCAGTGACGTATCACAAGTATAAAGCTGTTCGTGGAAGTGTGTTTCTTTTTCTTTCTGTGTCCAGTCTTGACACATTTAAGGCATGCATCCTGATCTTTGTAAATCTGGAATTACACTCTAAAAGTTTGTGTTTAATGTTCTGTGTTGTGGGGCTTATCCAATATCATTTAAGAAATACCATAAAAGAAAATATTTCATGACTTTTCCACAAGTGTAGTTGATGTGTATAGACTTTAAAAATAGTATACGGAACTTATTTGGATTCTACTCCAAACATTATGTATAAAAACATCTTTCAGCCATTTGGAGAAATTGAATATGGACTGGTGATAAGGTGATATATTCATCAGGGACAGAGAAACAGAACAAATAGGAAACTACATACATACATATATGTGCATCAATATATATATACACGTATATACATGTACATATATGTACGTGTGTGTGTGTGTGTGTGTGTGTGTGTGTGTGTGTGTGTAGGAATTGGATCACAAGTCTAAGTCCCCAAGATCTGCAAGGTGACTTTGCAAGCTGGACACTGACAAGAGCTGATGGTTTGTTTGAGTCCAAGTCTGAAGGCATGAGAACAGGGAAGCCAATGGTGTAGCTGCTACTAAAGGCCAGAAGGCTCAAAACCCAGGAGAAGCCAGTGTTTCAGCCTGAATGTGAAGGCAGAAAAAAAAAAGCCAATTTCCAGTTTGAAGGCAGGCAGGAAGAATTCCCTCTTACTCAGGAAAAGGTCAACCTTTTTGTTCTATTCAGGCCTTTACCTGATTGGACAAGGCCTCCCCACATTGGGAGAGCAACCTGCTTTACTCTATCTACTATTTAAAATGTTAACCTCATCAAAAACAGCCCTCACAGAAACACCCACAATAATATTTGACCAAATATCTGAGCACCCCATGGCCCCGTCAAATTGAGGCATAAAATTAACCATCAAGGTGGTATTAGATTATTTCTAAATATAAATATTCTTATTACTTTTATTGTGTTAACTAAATATAGTTACTTATTTAGGTGTGACAATGGTATTTTGGTTTGACTTAAAAAAAAGAAACCTTATGCTTTAAGGATATATGATGTGTGACTTTTTTTTTAACTTTATTTATCTTGAGAGAGATAGAGATAGAGACAGTGCAAGCAAGAGAAGGGCAGAGATACGAGAGAGAGAGAGAGAGAGAGAGAGAGAGAGAATCCCAAGCAGGTTCCACGCTGTCAGCACAGAGCCTGAAGCGGGTCTCAATCTCACAAACCATGAGATCGTGACCTGAGCCGAAATCAAGAGTCAGATGTTTAACCCACTGAGCCACCCAGGTATCCCGAAATTTGTTATAAAATGTTAAAAAACAGATAGGTATTGAAATTTTTTGAAAGTGAGTTAATGGAGGGCATGGCTATTCATTATACCCTTTCATCTCACTTGTGCATGTTTGAATATCCTGATCTTAAAATGTGAAAAAGAGAGGTAGGGAGGGAGAGAGAAGGAGAGGGATGCCTCACCAGCAGGGCCAGATCCACGTGAAAGTTGCTCTTCTCCTCTCATGCCAGCTGCATTACACAGGTGAGGACTTCCACATTTCCATCTGAGCACTTCCGTATTTGAGATTGTAACAACGTGTTTTAATTAAGAACAAGAATTACCAAAACAGCATACATTTTTCTTTTAAAGGTAGGAAACAGGGGCGCCTGGGTGGCTCAGTCGGTTAAGCCTCCGACTTCAGCTCAGGTCACGATCTCACGGGTCCGTGAGTTCGAGCCCCACGTCGGGCTCTGGGCTGATGGCTCAGAGCCTGGAGCCTGCTTCCGATTCTGTGTCTCCCTCTCTCTCTGACCCTCCCCCGTTCATGCTCTGTCTCTCTCTGTCTCAAAAATAAATAAACGTTAAAAAAAAAAATTTAAAAAAATAAAAAATAAAAAAAAATAAAGGTAGGAAACAACACGGACTTGTACCCTCAGATACTCTTATCTCTGATGTTAGGGATTCCTAGAACTTTGGAAAACAGGGATAAGCTGTGATTTATTCGAAGCATAGCATAAAACCTGAGGAAAATACAAATGACATTTTTACAGCAGGGGGTCAGTGAGGCCGTCAGCGTGCACAGCATGGAAAACTGCAGAGGGCTGCTGACATATCCACACTTACCAGTGAAGGAACGCCCAAGAAAAGAGTTTTATTACGTGCATGTACCAGCATGTTTAGACATTGAAAAGGGCATTGGAAACCGCTAAAGCTAATTTCAGAATTGATTTTTTTCTCACTAACTCAGTCAAGGAAGTTATATCATTTTCCCTTTGGTATTGATGAGGGGAGGTCCCAGTACACAGGGTCTAAATTGTTCCAGACACTATTCAAGTCACTGGAATAAGACTAAGTGTAGGCAATGACCCTCACTCTTCAGGTTATTGAGAATACACACACACACACACACACACACACACACACACACACACACATTTTAGGCTATCCCTAAATAGGTTACACCCTCTCTTTGGTAGTTAGTATGTAAAATTCAAATAAACCCTGACCCCTATCAAAGAAAACCTCAGAGATGATTGAATCATAATAAAGAGTCTGTTCAATAGCATTTTTCATCTATATCCTATAAAATTAAAATTTCAATTAAAAATGTTACTCAGCAGTAAGTGTCCAGGTATATAAATGTTAGTCAATGCAGTTGTGTTTATTAATCACAGAATCACAGACATTACTGCCTACAACTCACCTGCTCTCTCAGAGCTTTGTTCACGTGAGTATTGCATGACAGCATCTGACCCAAAAAGATTTTTGTTAAGTTACCACATCTACCAGGGCACCTGGGTGGCTCAGTCGGTTAAGCGTCCGACTTCAGCTCAGGTCACAATCTCGCGGTCCGTGAGTTCGAGCCCCGCTTCGGGATCTGGGCTGACGGCTCAGAGCCTGGAGCATGCTTCTGATTCTGTGTCTCCCTCTCTCTCTGCCCCTCCCCCGTTCATGCTCTGTCTCTGTCTCAAAAATAAATAAAGGTTAAAAAAAAATTTAAAAAAAAAGTTACCACATCTACCAGTTTCCTTTGTTCCATGCAGACTTTCTCCAGAAAAGCATCCACATCAGTGAGTGGGCTTGTGTAAAGAGGAGATGTGGTAAATGCCAGCCATCGGCTGGTACCATAAACATCTTGCTCTCAAAAGCAAGGTGCTCTCAGGTGGAGGAGTGACCACCCTCACAGGGCCCTGTGGGCTACAGTCAGGAGGAAGGGTATAAATAGTCACCCTGCTGATTGGCGTATTGGCTGTCTGTACATTCTGCATTAAGAACAAGAAGATCCTTAGCTGGAGCAGGTGCCTGAAATCATCTTCATAGAAAGCCTCCTCCCATCAAATTCCCATTTGCTGTATCTGGAGCCAGCTCAGAAGTTGGCAAGTGGTAAAGAATAGATGAAATTGAAAAAGAATGAAATGTCCCTCCAGCCCCTCACCTTGGAACTGTCCTGGCTTTGTGTTGAGTCACTGGAATTTATAAACACAGATTCAGTATTTGATGTAAGCCACTACAGGGCCGCCATTAACAATTTAGCTTTTCACTTAAAAGTATTTAATTGCAAAAGAAATATATACATATGTTTTTCTGTGTTTAAAAAAACAATTCAGATCGTCACCCCTCTCCTGCCCCCTTTTCCCACACAACTGTGATCTGTTTGGTATTCATGCTTCTGAACACTTTGCATTTGCCAGCAAATAATTATGCCAAGAAAGAATATACAAAGTTCATTTGAGAGGTTGTTCTTATATGTCATTTCCTATTAGATATATTATTATTCTGTTTTTCCTTTTCATTCAGAGGTAGATCTTAAACAACTTTCCAAGACAGAATATATAGGTCTCCCTTCCATATAATTTCTTTTAATTCCAGAGTATTAAAGTACCTGGTATTGTTTCACCGTGCCTTTTCATGGACATTGGGGTTATTTTCTATTTTCTGCCACTAGAGTCAATGTTGGAATTAACAAGCTCGTACCGTAATAATTGTTATAAAAATACCCAAAGATAATTAGATTCTCTTTTGGCAATTGGAAGTGTTTCTGCTGACTTGTAAAACAAATCCCATTCAGCCAACTGCTTGCTTCTTAGACCTGCAGATCCAGGTCTAATATTGCCAAGTCCATGCCAAATATTGCCCCATATGGGTTAAGACACTAGCTTCCTGCTCACACACTACCAGGAGTCCCACATGTTAGGGATTCATTTGTATTAACTGTCATCTTCTTTTAAAATAAAAATGCCAATGGCTTATCTAAGGGAACGCTGAGAGGAAGGCCGAGTGGGATTTCCCAAGTTCACTAGGTGAGGAAGGTCATTTCAGGCAAAAAGAATAAGAGATGACTAGGCTGAAAGGGTCACGTGATGCCAATGCCTGGAAGTTGATGATAGACCAAGGAGCCACACTGCATCCTAAGACTCTCCCAAGTTGGTCTTAGCTATCCATGGGCACCTGTGCTCTGTCAGTCTGGATTCCGTGTTGGCATCAGGCAGGCATGAAGTACAGAGGAATCACAAGGGAAAGGGAAGCCTGTGGGTAAGAGAGACAACTCCATCAGTTGTACTGGCCAGGTGCCCTGCCCACCTCATGGCACCCCTTCCAGCAGAGCCCACGGTGCAGACACACAGTCAGAACTTGAACTGAAAGGGTCTACTGAATGACTGCCCCTTGTCAGTTGGGTTTGACAAGGAAATCTCCTAGCAGCACCTTCTGAGAGTTTGGTTTAAAGCATGCAGATAAACCTTCCTCTTTCTTTTATTTTGCCTCACCTTTACAAATGGTTATGGTTGCCTTCAGAGTCAGCTTATTACCCTGTATATATAGCAGTGTTCGCGGGTTTGCTTACTTCACCAGGATGGAAACAGTCTAGGATCAGTTATGATTATGCCTAACAGAATTACTATTTTTAGGAGATGCCGACATGTTTATCAGCTTCACTGTATAAACATGAACAATTTTTGTTTTAGCAATTAGCTACATCTGAGAAAAGATAATTGGAATAAGAGCGGAAATGTGTGCAAAATTTCCCTCAGGTGGCTGGCACTACCTGTCCTTAGTTCTTGGTCCAGTGGTGTCCGATTTCTAAGGTTCTCATCATGGAACCTCATGTAAGCAAAGTTCCACCATGTTCTCCATGGTAAGCTCCCTGCCTCTTTTCATCCTTTGCCCTCACACCTTCCCCAAGCCATTCCATGGAAAGCCAGGAGGCTGGACCAAGGCCTCAGGCATTATGGATAGAGAGTGAAATGTAATGGGGATGTTCTAAAAGGGAGTTATTTTAGAATGAAGCAAGTAAGGGTTTTAAACGACTTCTGCCATTTACTATTATCTTAGCAAGTGGCTTCCTTTCTTTGAGCCTTAGCCTCTTAACCTATAAGATTGTGCTATTTGCTTTTGGGGTTTGACTTAAATGGAGCACTATATAAAAAGCATGTAGCACAATGCCTAGCAGATAATGGTCACTTTGCAAAATGCATATGCCTATCCCCGATAGTCAGCATCTAAGGGCTCCTCTGGAGTGAAGGAAAAAAAGAGGGGAGACATCCTTTCATGGTGTATCTATAGCCCCAGGCGTTTATTTGATACTTAATAGTATCAACTACTGTGACCTAGGACATGTTTAATCTAAGCCCCTGTTTTTTCATCTGTAAAACAAATAATCACCTGTATACACTCATAAAGTTACAGGATTACTAGGCATCGAAACACATGCCTCTTTCTCTCTACCACTCAAGGCAGATAACACCTTTACCTGATTAGTGAACAAGTTCCTTTTATTCAAATAGAATGAAATCGGTATTCATTTGTATAGTTTCCTGCATTTTAGTACTGAAATTACCCTAAATTTGTTTCTTTTTGTTTCTCCATCTGTGTCTATAAATATCTCAGTTTACACATACACAAACACAGTCTCTAGTTGTACTTCTATACGGTTAAATCTTGTTTATACGATTTTGGATCCAGGGAATATGCTGCAAATTCAAGTTGCTAAATTAACTAGGACATCGCTTGTTTCATGCCAACCGTAAAAGATTCTGTAAATATAAAATAAAGTGGGCATTGGATTGGTTTATTATGAGAAACCAAGATAATCTTCTCACGGGACAGATTTCTTCTTGCTATTAAGCTAGAGAGATTTCTAGATGTGTTAAAAAAAAAAAGTATGTGTATAGAAATTTCTGTCTGTGGAGCTTCTTTTGAGAAGCCATTAATCCCTTCTGAGAGAATGTACAATAATAGTTCTTACTGTCCCTCAGGGTTAGTTTGTTAATATACGCAATGAGGATATTTACTCAAGGGGCCTAAATAGATTTTTAGCATTAATTTTTAACATTAATTCAGTATCTATGTAAGAACATTTAATGTGTCTGGCAAATACACAAACACATACACACACACACATCAATTCTAGCAGAATAGCAATCTCCATACTATCAACACACATTTGGGATGTTTTAAAAATTCTTTCTAGAAACATATTCCTTTCTACATAAGCCATAAGAACACTTAGACCCTGGCTAACCTGCCATTGCCCTGGAGTTACTATTTCCAGGGGCTTTGAGGGCTGTGGTCTTCTCCCAAGTGACCCCACTCCTGGGCTTGGAGGGGATTTTGATATTCAGTGTGATCTCCTCAGCAAGATTTGTCAGTGTGCACCATGGAGAATAAGCAGTCCTAAAAGTGGTGCATGTGTTTTAAGTCCACAAAAAGGAGATCACTTGCATAGTTTACAGACTGAACACTACAGGGGGCTGTGTAGCTGTTGTCTAGCAGAGCTGTGCAGTCTCACAGCAGATACTCAATAATTGTTTGTTGCCATGAAGTTGACTCTTTAGAGTACGTACCTTTTCTAGGATATAGTTTTCCACGTTTTTATGGGATGACATTGGGGTTGAGAAATGAAGAGGGTGAATGTCGCTGTGTGGAGACCTAGGTCCTCATATAGCTATTCTTGCCCATGTCAGTGGTATTGGCATTAATGATTCTTATCCAGGCTGTCTTGCACAGTGGCAGGAGACAGTAAACTTAGTCCAGAGACCCAGAGCTGTTAACCGCTTCCCATGTGACCTTGGAGAACTCGGAACTGTATCGCTTTTACTTATGATATTTGAGATCCTTTCAGACTCTGACATGTCCAGGACCAATTTGAAATGATTCAGTATTAGGATTCCTAGAACTCCAGGTGCTCAAAAAAAGGGAAAATTTCTTTATATAAATTAGTTGTACAACTTGTTGGCTCAGATCGTGGATTCCACGAGTCATTCTCATGATTCTTGATTTTTAGTCATTTAACCGGGCCATATGTAACATTTCATCACGTTGACATTCAAAATAAAGTCACATTCCATTTACTAGTCAAAATAAATTACTGCTTAGTGCAAGGAAAGTTGTTTTTTGTTTTTGTTTTTGTTTTTGTTTTTGTTTTCCATCAGCTAGCCTCCTCCTCCTGGTCTCCTAATCCCAAGCTTGCTTACCCAGTTTAAAGGAAAAGTCCTGAGAACTGTTCCTTTGATGGGGAGAAACTTGGAGAAACGTGCTCAGTCAGCCACAGAACCCCATTCTTCCTGAATGTTGATGTTAAGGCTACTACATAGGTTTTGTGTTGAAACATGGGTCTAGGAAGATTTTAAGTCTTAGTCATGCACTGTACTCACAGCTAGCTGCCTTCTCCCTACGACTCACACCGCCCTTTGTTTTGTTGAGTGTTGTAACAAGGCAGTTTTCCCTTGAAAGCAAAGGCACATAGTATGATCCAAGAAAATAAATCATTTAAAGTCTCATTTTGAGCACAAACGAGGGATACCATAGCTCAGTGACCATAAGCCTTGCCTAGACTATAAGACCTACAGTTACAACTCTGCCTTGGTCATGACGTGTGATGACTACCCTTTAAAAGGCAAGAGACAACACCACAGAGAGACATGATCTCTAAGCTGATTTTTACAGAATGAGTGAAAGCTTGACAGGAGGAAAGAGCAGCCCAGGAAGAATGAAAAGCACAGGGAGAAAGAAGGCATGTTGCCTTCAGCGTGCCCTGGGCTCAAGAAGCACATTGGAAAAGGGCTGAAGCTACAAAAGTCCCCTGAGGATAGATTGGGGACTGCACTTAAAACTTCATTGGGATCCTTTATGAACAAGCCTACAGGAAGTTTTGAATGAGTCTAAGAAAGAAATTGACATAGTCCGATTGGATTTTAAGATCATGAGAGTGCAATTTCTGTTTTCTGGAAACTTGCTGTGTAATAGCAAGTTCGTGTTTAATACTTTAAATGCTAACTTTTTAACTACTGATATTTTAATATTTATTAAGTCCTAACAAGGCATCAGAGTCTAAACTAAGCCCTCTTGAATGCAGTATCTTATTTAATCTTCTCAAGAATGTCATTGAAAAGAAAGATGCTGTAATTATCCCTCCCTAATTGACAGGCGGAGAATCCAAGCGTTAGAGAAAGGTTGGGTAACTGGCCAGGTTCATACAGTAAGTGCCCAGATTTAAACTCAGGCGCTTTGGTTCTGCAACACTAGTTTTAACCCCAGGGAAGTGGTCTTTAGTTCTGGATGCACACAAGAATCACCAGCGGAACTTAAAACAAAAACAAAACCACCCTAATGCCCAGAATTCTCAGTTAAATCGCAATTTAATCAATTCTCCATGAAATCAAGACCCCTGGAAACAGGGTCTTGGCATCTATTTTAAAAGTGCCAGCAAGTGATTCTAAAGGACAGAGTTGCAGCCTACTGAGCAAGACTACAGTGTCACCTTAACATACGGGGAATAGTCATAAACATCCATATTCTACCACCACCCCAAAATCACAAGAAAAAAAAGCAAACTACGAAATAGTAAAATCACAGAAAATGAGGACTTTCATGGCTTTTTTTCCAGTTTTACTCTCAGAGAAAAGCTATGGCCTTCATCTGTTTTAAGACTGACAGGCAGCAACGAAGAAAAAATCAAAGGAGGTAAGGGTAAAAAGGAAAAGGTGACAAAGGGGTTTCAAGGTGGGAAGGAAGAGAATGGTTGAAGTCGGGGCTGTTGAAGTAATAAGACACTATCTACTGATGAGCGGTCGGTAATATCAAAGGCACATTCGCAGAATGTTTCCTTTTCAGTAATTGTACAAAGACTCCCTTGCCATTACAAAGCACTTTTCTTCTTGGCGGATTGAAGAATGCTTTACCAACTAAATGCATCCCAGTAATATTCAGAGCTTAGGTCCAACATAATCATAAGTTGCCTTGTTATTATGGAGGTAGCAGCCCCATTTAATAACATATTAAATGCATTATTCATTTATGTAACTCAGACCCAGGGACAGCTGCTGGGATGAAAATAGAACCATTCTCTAATGCAAAAAGCAGGTGTGTGCTTACTTGAGTAAATGAACTCTATATTTCTGCACAATTTTCTTCTAAATTTCAGGGACAGGTCTGGTAGGGCTAATGTGATGCCATTTTCATCCAGGAAATAAAATGGTTTCAGAATGGTTTTTAATGAGCATTTAAAAAAAATTACCAACAGTCTTCTCGGTGGCAGAATCCCAGGGGGGATGGATTCGTGCTTTGGATTTAAGCAGAACTGTTGCTGCTGGATTCAGGAAAGCCTGGGGCAATGATTGGTCAGAACGGCGGCAAACAAAGGAATGTACTCTAGCTGATGATGCCAGTGGTGATGGTGAGCCCATGTCTTTATAGCGGCTCGCCAAGACAGAGTCACAGGTGTGCTTGGATGCTAAGTGATTAAAAATCATAACCTGCCTTCAGTGAAACATGCAGGGAGTTTCTGATGCACAAACTCACTGGGATGGCATAATTACCGTGTGACATCACTGGTCATTTTCCTGCTACCTTTGCTGGTACCAGAATGTCACCATTCTGCAATGCTGGTGCATTTTTTCTCTCTCTCTCTTTCTCCCATCTACCATTATTTTCTCTTTTAATCAGTATGCACTGAAGCACAGTGGATTTTCTTAAATATCAAATGGAGTGATGTTAAAAATGCTCACCCAAGATAATGACCAATCAGAATGGGTAAGGATCCTAGCGCAGGAGCAGAGATTTGGAGGCTGCCTGAGGGGCTAGGTGTTAACCCCTTAGTTTCTGGATTGTAAGGAGAAGCAGGGACTCCAAAGATAGGAATTGGTCACAGCTGGGCTGGTGGGTGAGGTGCTTGAAGGGTTTGGGGCAGTGGTCGTAACCAACTGCTATGCAGATACTTTAGCATTTGAAATGGTACAGTCAGGGGCTCCTGGGTGGCTCAGTCGGTTAAGTGTCCGACTTTTGGTTTCACCTCAGGTCTTGGTCTCACAGTTCTCATGAGTTTGAGCCTCACATCGGGCTCTGTGCTGGAAGTGCAGAGCCTGCTTGGGATTCTCTGTCTCCCTCTTTCTCTGCCCCTTCCCCACTCATGCTGTTTCTCTCAAAAATAAGCAAATGAATATTTAAATTAACACAGACACACACACACACACACACACACACACACACACACACACACAGTACAGTCATCCCAGTGTAAATCTGCTATCAGCTTTGCATGTGCCCTGGGACAAGGATGCCCTCAAGGAACTTAAACTTCAAGTCACACAGGAAGACAGTCAGACAAGGCATAAATGGGTTCCTATCAGGCAAATCATAAGGATTCCTTTAAGAGTTCAGAGGAGGGACAATCTCCTTCTATTTAAAGAGTCAGTACAGTCGTGGTAAAGAGAAGAAGTGTTCTAGAGACACATTTTCTGGGGTCTTGACTATGTGATCATGAGAAAACTGGTTAACTTCCATGAATCTTAGCTTCTTCATCTATATATTGAGAATAATACTTTCCTTAAGCAGAACATTTCAGGGTATTTTTAAGATAAATGGCAAAAGTCATGTAAAGAACTTAGCACAATGACAAGTATAATTAGCACTCTCTCTATATGAACTTTTTTTTATTATTTCACTTCTTATTTTACTATCCTTGTCAGGAAAAGACAGATGAAAGGATTTGTTACTTAAAGTGTAAGTTTTAGGCAGCTGAGAGAGCATGCACGAAGACAGAGAAGCAGAATGAGCAAAAGAAAATAAGTACTCTCAAAAGGATTGAAAATAGAGGTTTGGCTAGGGCAGAAGGAGCTTTTTGGTGAGAAAGAATTCAGAAACGTAGTGAAGTGAGCTTGTGGAGGGCTTCATGCACAAGATGACAGGATTTATGGCTTATCCTAAGGACATTTGGAAGCTGTGAAGATTATGAACAGGTCACAGAAATAATAATATTAAGTAAAAATAACTGGTAACCTTTCATAAGCACTTGCTAATCATCAGGGCAGTTTTAAATACTCTGTGTACATCAATCCGTTTAATTTGTACAACTACCTTGTGAGGTGAATTACATACTAATAACTGACCTTAGAGTGATCCATGGTGTTCAGAGTACTTTCCCAGACAGTGTTTAATTTGACTTTCTCAACCATGATCTTAAGCAGTCAGTCCTGAGACTCAAAGTACAGGAAAGGACATTGGCTAGATTTGAAGGAGTAGGAAAACTATGGCCTGCGAGTCATAGCTGGCATACTGCCAGCATCGGGAAATAAGGTTTTACTGAAAGCCAGCTGTCTCCATTCTTTTATGCATTACCTGTGTCTACTTTCACGCTGCAATCAAAGAGTTGAGTACTTGTGACAAACATCAGATAGCTGGCAAAGCAAGAATATTTCCTTTCTAGCTCGTTGTGTTAAAAATGTCTCCACTTCTGGTCTAGAAGAGTGGAAAGACCTTAGACTTTGCTTCCACTCTGAGCTCCACCACTCATTCTAGGTAAGTGGGCTTGGGAAGTCTATTATATGAATTCATAAAGTGGTTACTATGGCCGCCACCCAAAAAGATGATGAACAGATAACACTGAAGCTCAAAGTCTTAAAGGTGAATTGTCCTAAAAGCACAGATTCTAATTAATTATGAATCTGATAAACTGCATAGGACCAATTTGTGGAATAATCCTTTTTTTTTTTTTTCTCTATTAAAGTTAAAATAAGAAGAAAGAAGTGAAAGAAGAGGGAAGATTTACTCAGTCTGCATACTGGTCTCCTTATTATGAGTTTTCAATAATTAGCCAGTATATCTCTTCATAAAATATCGAGTAGAAACGATCACATTTAGCCAACTTTCTGTACTACACCATTACCATAGCATCCTCTATGGGGTTTAATGTTAAGTCACATAATCCATAACAATCTATTCTTTGCCTGAATTGCAAATTCCCTTGCAATATGCATTACTCATTCTAACCCTCAATCATATAGCCTTTAAAGTATCTCCTAGACTACTTACAGATGTATCTTCAAGATTATAAACATGGTGAGGGCAAGAAGCGTGGCTTCTTTTGCTGTGCACTTCCTGTAGCTCTGAAGTGAAATGATTCATTGACAGAATAAAAGAATGATATTAAAGTGCTAATAATATGTACAGTATGTTCCTCTGATGATTTGTCTTTCTGGTGGGTGCTTTATAGGAATTAGCTCTAATCCTCAGAGAACCATGCTGTGTAGTTATTGATAGCCCTCAGGGCTACACAGTGGTAGGTCTGGCTTTAAAAAATCGGGAGTGATTTGAATGGTAATGAGCCGGATTACAACGTTAGCTTCTCTCGTTTTAGGTATAGGAAAGTGGTTTCCAATAACTGCACCGATGGAGTAAGAGAACAGTACACTGCCAAACCGCAGAAGTGTCCCGGGAAGGCCCCGCGGGGGCTGCGGATCGTCACTGCTGATGGGAAGTTGACGGCAGAACAGGGGCACAACGTTACTCTCATGGTGCAGCTGGAAGAGGTAGGACCGAAGCCCGAATCCCTTTTGTCTTCTAGGGCCAGTGATTTTTTCCTAGGAAATCAGGTTTGGTGTGTTTTTGGTTTTTTTTATTTATTTATTTATTTATTTATTTATTTATTTTTACACGTCGTTGAAACTGTTTATGTTTTTCTACCTTTAGGTCTTTGGTTTGTGGTTGTTGCTGCTGCGACTTCGCCTTCTCTGACACATTTCCTCAATTATTTTCATTTCAGTGCAAGTTGTTCTTCATGCTGACCTAATCTATCACTTCTTGGGAATTCTTTTCGGAGTTAATTGTGCCTTACTGGCACTTCCGGCAAAAAGGTTCCTCAGAATACATTAGTGGTATTCCTAAAATAATTAAGCACACACGCATGTTCAGCCTAAAAGGTATTACTGCTGTCTTCCTCTCTCAACCTGAAGTCTTGGCTTTTCTTTTCCGAAGGCAGCCTGCTGGCCATACATGGAACACAAAGGCTAATCTAAATATAATTGAGTATACTGTCTTTGGCAATTGAGAGTTTGTATTTTTGTAGCACCTCTGCAATATCACTATGAGGATCAATTACTATTTGACAAATTATGGTTACCTGAGATTTCTGAAAATGTAGACTGGATGAAATGAAACTTATACTGTGTTTTTTAAAATACACACAGGCATTTTTATCATCTTGCAAAGGAGGAAGATGTTCTCTAAAGGAGAAATAATTTCATTAAATGATCTCAATTATGAAGCCAGGCAGTGCTGTATCCAGCCATGTTTTCTGAGTGCTAAAATATGGGAAGCACTGTGCTAGGCCTTGTGAACACAAAGGGATTTAAAAAGTTAATAATGAGGGGCGCCTGGGTGGCTCAGTCGGTTAAGCGTTCAACTCTTCATCTTGGCTCAGATCATGATCTCAGGGTTTGTGAAATTGAGCCCTGCATTGGGCTGTCTGCTGACAGTGCAGAGCCTGCTTGGGATTCTCTCTCTCTCTCTCTCTCTCTCCCTTTCTCTCTCTCTCTCTCTCTCTCTCTCACCCTTTCTCTCTCTACTCCAACCCCTGCACGCGCATGTGCACTCTCTCTGTCTTGAAATAAATAAACTTTTTTAAAAAGTTAATAACGACACCAGGATTAAGATCATCATCATTGACTTCCATCAACTCCTGATAGCTCAGTGGCTTTCGATCTGTAATATGAAGAAAAATTACCTGGTGAACATGTCAAAACAGTTTTCCCAGGCCATTTCTCCAAAGGTTCTGACTAAGTTGGGGGGGGGGCAGGGGCTAAGAATATAAATTTATAACAGGATCATAGGTTATGCATTGTGCTTTGAGATAAACAGGGGCACCTAGGTGGCTTAGTTGGTTAAGTATCTGACTCTTGGTTTCAGCTCAGGTCATGATCTCACTGTTCTTGAGTTCAAGCCCACGTCAAGCTTGGGATTCTCTCTCTCTTACTCTCTCTCGGCCCCTCCCCTGCTCATGCACACACACACACACACTCTCTCTCTCTCAAAGTAAATAAGTAAACTTAAAAAAAAAAAAAAGAATAAACAACAAAACAAGGGCAAAGTCAAGGGGGATAGTGTAGCCTGACAGGCTCTGGAGTGTGACTTGAAGGGGAAAAGATGAAGCAATTAGGATTGCTTTGTCAGGATTGATCAAAATCATTGGTATTTTAATTCCTGTAGGAAAAACAACTGTGAATTAATGAGTTTGAAACTCCAGCTCAGGGTGGTGCTGAGGCTGCTGGTCCAAGGACCACTTAGAGAACCGTTCTTGTAACCTAATACTCCTTTCTGGTATCTCCTTAATAAGTGCCTTTCAACCATACCTAGTCGCCTAGATACTAAGGTTTTCCCAAATTTTTCAGTTGGATCTAGAAAGATGCAGACCAATTTAGGCCAATTGGAGTTGCTTGCATTTCACAGAACTGGGACCAGTGCCTGAGGCTATGACATATTAGCTCACAGCAA